>NC_085844.1:2984018-3171518 GCF_035594765.1 Anolis carolinensis | reverse complement strand
GCAGTGGTCCCAGGAAGTGAGTGAAGGTACTGCAAATCCCATCATCCATGATCCATCTTCCTCCAAACAGCACCAGGATGTAAAGGGGGTCATGGGGGTTCTGTGTGCCAAGTTTGGGCCAGTTGTGTCATTCCTGGCATTTGCAGTGGTCCCAGGAAGTGAGTGAAGGCACTGCAAATCCCATCATCCATGATCCATCTTCCTCCAAACAGCACCAGGATGTAAAGGGGGTCATGGGGGTTCTGTGTGCCAAGTTTGGTCCAGTTGTGTCATTCCTGGCATTTGCAGTGGTCCCAGGAAGTGAGTGAAGGTACTGCAAATCCCATCATCCATGATCCATCTTCCTCCAAACAGCACCAGGATGTAAAGGGGGTCATGGGGGTTCTGTGTGCCAAGTTTGGGCCAGTTGTGTCATTCCTGGCATTTGCAGTGGTCCCAGGAAGTGAGTGAAGGCACTGCAAATCCCATCATCCATGATCCATCTTCCTCCAAACAGCACCAGGATGTAAAGGGGGTCATGGGGGTTCTGTGTGCCAAGTTTGGGCCAGTTGTGTCATTCCTGGCATTTGCAGTGGTCCCAGGAAGTGAGTGAAGGCACTGCAAATCCCATCATCCATGATCCATCTTCCTCCAAACAGCACCAGGATGTAAAGGGGGTCATGGGGGTTCTGTGTGCCAAGTTTGGTCCAGTTGTGTCATTCCTGGCATTTGCAGTGGTCCCAGGAAGTGAGTGAAGGCACTGCAAATCCCATCATCCATGATCCATCTTCCTCCAAACAGCACCAGGATGTAAAGGGGGTCATGGGGGTTCTGTGTGCCAAGTTTGGTCCAGTTGTGTCATTCCTGGCATTTGCAGTGGTCCCAGGAAGTGAGTGAAGGTACTGCAAATCCCATCATCCATGATCCATCTTCCTCCAAACAGCACCAGGATGTAAAGGGGGTCATGGGGGTTCTGTGTGCCAAGTTTGGTCCAGTTGTGTCATTCCTGGCATTTGCAGTGGTCCCAGGAAGTGAGTGAAGGCACTGCAAATCCCATCATCCATGATCCATCTTCCTCCAAACAGCACCAGGATGTAAAGGGGGTCATGGGGGTTCTGTGTGCCAAGTTTGGTCCAGTTGTGTCATTCCTGGCATTTGCAGTGGTCCCAGGAAGTGAGTGAAGGCACTGCAAATCCCATCATCCATGATCCATCTTCCTCCAAACAGCACCAGGATGTAAAGGGGGTCATGGGGGTTCTGTGTGCCAAGTTTGGGCCAGTTGTGTCATTCCTGGCATTTGCAGTGGTCCCAGGAAGTGAGTGAAGGCACTGCAAATCCCATCATCCATGATCCATCTTCCTCCAAACAGCACCAGGATGTAAAGGGGGTCATGGGGGTTCTGTGTGCCAAGTTTGGGCCAGTTGTGTCATTCCTGGCATTTGCAGTGGTCCCAGGAAGTGAGTGAAGGTACTGCAAATCCCATCATCCATGATCCATCTTCCTCCAAACAGCACCAGGATGTAAAGGGGGTCATGGGGGTTCTGTGTGCCAAGTTTGGTCCAGTTGTGTCATTCCTGGCATTTGCAGTGGTCCCAGGAAGTGAGTGAAGGTACTGCAAATCCCATCATCCATGATCCATCTTCCTCCAAACAGCACCAGGATGTAAAGGGGGTCATGGGGGTTCTGTGTGCCAAGTTTGGGCCAGTTGTGTCATTCCTGGCATTTGCAGTGGTCCCAGGAAGTGAGTGAAGGCACTGCAAATCCCATCATCCATGATCCATCTTCCTCCAAACAGCACCAGGATGTAAAGGGGGTCATGGGGGTTCTGTGTGCCAAGTTTGGGCCAGTTGTGTCATTCCTGGCATTTGCAGTGGTCCCAGGAAGTGAGTGAAGGTACTGCAAATCCCATCATCCATGATCCATCTTCCTCCAAACAGCACCAGGATGTCAAGGGGGTCATGGGGGTTCTGTGTGCCAAGTTTGGTCCAGTTGTGTCATTCCTGGCATTTGCAGTGGTCCCAGGAAGTGAGTGAAGGTACTGCAAATCCCATCATCCATGATCCATCTTCCTCCAAACAGCACCAGGATGTCAAGGGGGTCATGGGGGTTCTGTGTGCCAAGTTTGGTCCAGTTCCCTCACTGGTGGGCATCGCAGTGGTCTGTGGGAAGCGAAGCAATTGAAAGTACTGCAAATCCCATCATCTGTGGCCCATTGCCCCCCAAACGGCACCAGGATGAAAAGTGCATCATGGGGGTGATGTGTGCCAAGTTTGGACCAGGTCTGTCATTCGTGGCGGTCACAGTGGCCTGTGAAAGTGGCAGCCAATCAGAAAGATGCCACATACACACATACAAACACTGACTTTTATTATTTACATAGATAGATAGATAGATAGATAGATAGATAGATAGATAGATAGATAGATAGATAGATAATACCCCGCTTTTTCTCAAAGCAGCTTAATATAAAAGCATTAGCATAACCCAAACTTTTTAAGTGGAGGGCCGATTCATGGTCCCTCAGATTGTTGAGGGGCCGAATTATCATTTGAAAAAAAAAAAATGAACAAATTCCTATGCTCACTGCACACGTCTTATTTGTAGTGCAAAAAACCCCAAAAAAAACCAACAAAAAAAAACCCAGCAACAATTACTTATTTATTTATTTACTACATTTATACCCCACATAGCATATTGTGCTATGCTAATAATATATTGTACATACAATATATTATATTACAGTATTAGCATAGCACAATATTAGCATTATATGTTACTATATTGTACTATACCATTATACCATAATATTATTAGTAATATTACATTTAATATATAATATATAATTAATATTATTATATTGTACAATATTATTATATTGTATTGTTATTATTATTAGCCGTCCTGAGTCTCCTATTGGGTGAGAAGGGCGGGGGTAGAAATACTGTAATAAATTAATAAATATTATATTGTATTACATTATAATATCACTATTAATATTATATGTATACACAATATATTATATTATTACCATATCATTCATTTACAATATTTCATTTACAATATTGATAAATGAAAGAACAATACAATATTTAAAAAATAAAAATAATTTTAACCAACATACTGTAAACTTATCAAGATTTCAGTGGGAAGTGTGGGCCTGCTTCTGGCCATTGAGATAATCAAGTAGGATTGTTGTCATTGTGTGCCTTTGTTATTTTCAGACTTTGGGCAAGCCTAAGTCTAAAACTGAGAGCGGGGGCCAGGTCAATGGCCTTAGAGGGCCGCATCCGGCCCCCGGGCCTTAGTTTGGGGACCCCTGGCATAACCATTCAAAATATACAAATATACAAAAATTAAAACAGAATTAAACACAAACAGCAGTAAAATAAAATCATTTGAGTTGTTTGAGACTCAATAAGACAGTGATGGGCAACCTTTTGCTCTTGGTGTGTCAAAATTCACCAAAAAACCCAGCATGACTTGGGTGGTGTGTCACTTTGAGAAAAAAAAACCCCATAATTTCGCAATATGTATAGTTTAAATAACAAAAATATATAATTGTAATATATAACTGTATTCTATAACTGTATAATAAATGAAAAACTATTTTCTACCCTTATTTCCATGTACAACAATCTATGGTACCTCTTGCAGTTTCCACGCTGATTTCTCTCTATTCTAGTTTCAATGTAGTCATGAGCAATGAATATAATAATAATAATCTATATATATAAAAGAGTGATGGCATCAGGGCAGTGGACAAAACAACAAAACTACAGGCCCCCCAACCTCGAAATTTGACAATACAACCCATCATCCACGCCTCTAGGTTGATACAACAAAAAGAAAAGAAAAATAAAGTCCTAATTAGAGGGAGAGGAATAATTGTTTTTATCCAATTGCTGCCAGTTAGAAGGCTAAGCTCCTCCAATTTGGTCTCCTAGCAACCCAATAAAAAATAATAAAAAACACTAAAAATTAATACAATAAAATACTATAATAACAGAAAATAACTAAAAATAATACAAGAAAATAATAAAATATAATAAATAAAAATATAACTTACAATAAAATTAATAAAAAATTGCAAATAACGTCAAATAAAAGTTACACAACAATTTTTAACCAATACCACCACCACTTTGCCACAGCAACGCGTGGCCGGGCACAGCTAGTAATAATATAATAGTAATAATATGATAATATACTACAATAATAATAGAATAATAATAATAGAATACTAATAGAAATTGTATTTTATATATATATATATATATATATATATATATACACACACACACACACACACACACACACACACACACACTCTACATACAGTAGAGTCTCACTTATCCAACATAAACGGGCCGGCAGAATGTTGGATAAGCGAATATGTTGGATAATAAGGAGGGATTAAGGATAAGCCTATTAAACATCAAATTAAGTTATGATTTCACAAATTAAGGACCAAAACATCATGTTAGACAACAAATTTGGAAGAAAAAGTAGTTCAATACACAGTAATTCTATGTAGAAATTACTGGATTTATGAATTTAACACCAAAATATCACGATATATTGAAAGCATTGACTACAGAAATGCGTTGGATAATCCAGAACGTTGGATAAGCGAGTGTTGGATAAGTGAGACTCTACTGTATATATATATAAAAGGGTAATGAAATTTCAGCTTAGCACAAAACAACAAAACTACACATCCCAGAAACACTAAACTTGGCAGCACAACCCCTCATCCATGCCTCTACGTTCATACAACAAAAAGAAAAGAAAAATAAAGTCCTAATTAGAGGGAGAGGAATAATTGTTTTTATCCCATTGCTGCCAGTCAGAAGGCTAAGCTCCGCCCACTTGGTCTCCTAGGAACCCACTCAGCCCAGGGGACAGGCAGAGTTAGGCCTCACTTAGGCCTCTTCCACACTGCCTATATAATACAGATTATCTGATTTGAACTGGATTATATGGCAGTGTAGACTCAAGGCCCTTCCACACAGCTATATTACCCATCTATAATGGACTTAATGTAAGGTAAAACCTTTACCCTTTACCTTAATTACCACCAATTCCTTTATTTCCCATACCACCATACTTCGCCACAGCAACGCGTGGCCGGGCGGGCACAGCTAGTATGTGTGTGTGTATATATATATATCTATATATATAAAAGAGTGATGGCATCACGGCGACCCACAAAACAACAAAACTACAGGCTCCCCAACCTCGAAATTTGACGACACAACCCCTCATCCACGCCTCCAGGTTGATACAACAAAAAGAAAAGAAAAATAAAGTCCTAATTAGAGAGAGAGGAATAATTGCTTTTATCCAATTGCTGCCAGTTAGAAGGCTAAGCTCCTCCAACTTGGTCTCCTAGCAACCCAATAAAAAATAATTAAAAACACTAAAAATAATTAAAAACACTAAAAAATTAATACAATAAAATACTATAACAGAAAATTAAAAATAATACAAGAAAATAATAAAATATAATAAATAAAAATATAACTTACAATAAAATTAATTTTAAAAAAATACAAATAACGACAAATAAAAACTACACAACAATTTTTAACCAATACCACCACCACTTTGCCACAGCAACGCGTGGCCGGGCACAGCTAGTATATATATATATATATATATATATATATATATATATATATATATATATATCAATAAATGTAATGTGCATAATTCCCATGGAGTAAACAACAAAACCCCGGGACCAAATCACACCAAATTTGGCCACAAAAGACATAGTCATCCAATCAATCTGCATGCAGCAGCGTGTCAGCAAAAATGGCTAGGCGTGTCAGTGCTGACACGCGTGTCATAGGTTGGCCGTCACTGCAATAAGACATTCATTGAAAAACTAAAGCAAAATGTGCTGCAGGATGAAACAAAGTTTGTGTAGTTTGATAAACTTTGCCCATGTTTTTTATGATCACAGAACCAATTAGGAAATGGCATTGATAACCCAGGGACAAATAATCATAATGTTACATAGTGGTATCTATCTACAACACATGGCTGGCTTGCATGACTGGTTCAGCTTCTCGTGTCCGTTCTCCTCCGCTCAGGAATCCCAAGGGCCCTTGAGTGTACTTTAGAGCCTGGCTCTTTGTTTTGCTCTCAAATTTCAATCCTCAAGGGTCCGAAAGAGAGGCCCGAAACAAGGCTGGCACTTATTTTAAAGGCAGATTAGGACTAACCATCGGGGTTGGTTTTGTCATTTGCGAGTTTTAGTTGCTGGGATTTATAGTTCACCTACAAACAAAGAGCATTCTGAACCCCACCAATAATGGAAATGAACCAATCTTGGCACACAGAACCCCCATGACCAACAGGAAATACTGGAAGAGTTTACTGGGCATTGACCTTGAGTTTGGGAATTGTAGTTCACCTATGTCCAGAGAGCGCTGTGGACTCCAAACCATGATGGATTTGGACCCAACTTGGCATGGATAGTCAATAGGCACAAATGTGAACACTGGTGGAGTTTGGGGGAAATAGACCTTGACATTTGGGAGTGCTGGGATTTATAGTTCACCTACAATCATTGACCTTGACCTTGAGTTTGTGAGTTGTAGTTCACCTATGTCCAGAGAGCGCTGTGGACTCCAAACCATGATGGATTTGGACCCAACTTGGCATGGATAGTCAATAGGCACAAATGTGAACACTGGTGGAGTTTGGGGGAAATAGACCTTGACATTTGGGAGTGCTGGGATTTATAGTTCACCTGCAATCATTGACCTTGACCTTGAGTTTGTGAGTTGTAGTTCACCTATGTCCAGAGAGCGCTGTGGACTCCAAACCATGATGGATTTGGACCCAACTTGGCATGGATAGTCAATAGGCACAAATGTGAACACTGGTGGTTTGGGGACAATAGACCTTGACATTTGGGAGTGCTGGGATTTATAGTTCACCTGCAATCATTGACCTTGACCTTGAGTTTGTGAGTTGTAGTTCACCTATGTCCAGAGAGCGCTGTGGACTCCAAACCATGATGGATTTGGACCCAACTTGGCATGGATAGTCAATAGGCACAAATGTGAACACTGGTGGAGTTTGGGGGAAATAGACCTTGACATTTGGGAGTGCTGGGATTTATAGTTCACCTGCAATCATTGACCTTGACCTTGAGTTTGTGAGTTGTAGTTCACCTATGTCCAGAGAGCGCTGTGGACTCAAACAATGATGGATCTGGACCCAACTTGGCACGAATACTCAATAGTCCCAAATGTGAACACTGGTGGAGTTTGGGGACAATAGACCTTGACATTTGGGAGTTGTAGTTGCTGGGATTTATAGTTCACCTGCAATCAGAGCATTCTGAACTCCACCAATGATGGAAATGAACCAATCTTGGCACACAGAACTCCTGTGACCAACAGGAAATACTGGAAGGGTTTAGTGGGCATGGACCTTGAGTTTGAGAGTTGTAGTTCACCAACATCCAGAGAGCACAGTGGACTCCAAACCATGATGGATCTGGACCAAACTTGACACCAATACTGAATAAGCCCAAATTTGAACATTGGTGGAGTTTGGGGAAAATAGACCTTGACATTTGGGAGTAGTAGTTGCATTTAATTATAATTCACCTGCAATCAAACCACCCCTTGAACCCCATCAATGATAGAATTGGGCAAATTAGGTTTTTTGGTGATAAGGGGTTCCAAAGACAGTCAGAAATATGTCTTTTCTGATGGTCTTTGGTGATCCCACTGTGACCCCCCCCAGGGGTCCCAACCCCCAGGTTGAGAAATGCTGGTACAGTAGAGTCTCACTTATCCAACACTCACTTATCCAACATTCTGGATTATCCAACGCATTTTTGTAGTCAATGTTTTCAATACATCGTGATATTTTGGTGCTAAATTCGTAAATACAGTCATTAATTTGTAAAATCATAATCTTATTTGATGTTTAATAGGCTTTTCCTTAATCTCTCCTTATTATCCAACATATTCGCTTATCCAACGTTCTGCCGGCCCGTTTATGTTGGATAAGTGAGACTCTACTGTATATTGGGATATTTTAAATAGTTATGCTGATGCTTTTATGTGAAGCCGCTTTCAGTCCCGTTCGGGGGAAATAAAGCAGGGTGTAAATAAATATATATCAATATCTATCTATATTTATATCTACACCCTGGTGCGGTTTGGAGGAGATTGGGCCATGGACGATGGGACTTGCAATGCCTTCACTCATTTCCAGAGAGCACTGCGACTCCCACCAGTGACAAATCAGTACCAAATTTCGTACACAGAGCCCACATGCCCCACTCTACATCCTTGTGCAGTTTGGAAGACTTTGGACCAAGGGTGATGGGACTTGCAGTATCTTTACAATTTATTATTTATTACAATATTTATATCCCGCCCTTCTCACCCAACAGGGGACTTTACACACTTCCTGAGAGCACTGTGACCCCCACGAATGACTGATCAAAAACAAACTTGGCACATAGAGCCCCGATGATGCACTCTACATCCTGGTGCCGTTTGGACAGGGATGGACCATGGACGATGGAACTTGCATATGGGAGTTGTAGTTCACCCGCAGCCACTGAACCCAGCTGACATTGGATCGAGACTACACTTGGAACACAGGCAAACAATGCCTTTCTCAAATGACCCGGTCACCACCAGGTCCCCAAGCTAGTATAATCTATATATATAAATGAGTGATGGCATCACGGCGACCAACAAAACAACAAAACTACAGGCCCCCCAACCTCGAAATTTGACAACACAACCCATCATCCACGCCTCTAGGTTGATACAACAAAAAGAAAAGTAAAGTCCTAATTAGAGGGAGAGGAATAATTGTTTTTATCCAATTGCTGCCAGTTAGAGGACTAATCTCTGCCCACTTGGTCTCCTAGCAACCCACTCAGCCCAGGGGACAGGCTGAGTTAGGCCTCACTTAGGCCTCTTCCACAGATTATCTGATTTGCACTGAATTATATGGCAGTGTAGACTCAAGGCCCTTCCACACAGCTATATAACCCATTTATAATGGACTTAATGTAAGGTAAAACCTTTACCCTTTACCTTAACTACCACCAATTCCTCAATACTTTATTTCCCATACCACCAGACTTCGCCACAGCAACGCGTGGCCGGCCACAGCTAGTAATAATAATAATAATAATAATAATCGTCATCATCCTGGCACCTAAATTAGGAGAGACAGCAAATATCTCAGAGGCAGAATCAGGATCCAAAGGGACCTTCACAGAGTGGAGAGTTGGGCCAAAACTAACAGAATGGACTTCAACGGGGAGAAATGTACGCTACAATAGTTTAATAACAAAAAAAATAAAATATACAAATAATATGCTGTTAGGAATTGCAGAAATGAAAGTCCCACACACCTGGAGGGCTGAAGTTTGCCCATGCCTGGTTTAGATGCATGGGAACAGCTATCCTTGCAGACTCTTACTCACAGAATCCCATGTTTGTCCACACCTGAATTAGAAGGAACTTCCAAATGCTATTATTGTTGGGCAGTGGAATACGTTGCTGCCTAGGAGTTTGGTCGTAGAATCCTAGAGTTGGAAGAGACCTCACAGGCCATCCAGTCCAACCCCATTCTGCCAAGAAGCAGGAAAATCTCATTCAAAGCACCCCTGACAGATGGCCATCCAGCCTCTGCTTCAAAGCCTCCAAAGAAAGAGCCTCCACCACACTCTGCGGCAGAGAGTTCCACTGCTGAACAGCTATCTCTCACAGTGAGGAAGTTCTTCCTAATGTTCAGGTGGAATCTCCTTTCTTTCTTGTCGTTTGAACCCATTGTTCCATTGTGTCCTAGTCTCCAGGGCAGCAGAAATTCAAAAACTTGGCTTTTTCAGTGTGCCTTCGAATATTGAGCAATTCATCCGCATGACAGGTCCTCCTCAGTGTCAATCATGATGACTGACGCTCCCTTATTCTGCTCCATTTGTTGGAAATAATTTCATTCTTCATCTCACCTCCAAGTCTCCTATGAAATGCAGCTCTTTACCCATCTACCTTGCCCTTCAGGTTTACAACTTACACCTCTTGCACTTTTGGCACTCATCTAATCCTTGTTCTGTTTTTAAAATTATGTTCCTTTATGTCATTCCTATCATTTTATTATTTGATTATGTTATTGCAGATAAATGTGTTTTATTTTGTTTTGTGTTATGTATGTATTTGATCTTGTTGTATTGTGATTTTATTGATGTTCCTTCCTTATTGAGTTTATCTTTAAATAAGACTTCTTGTCTTCCTGATCGCCCTATATTTTATTCTGAACCTTACCTGGAGTCTGTATAATTTTTGCCTCTATATATCTTGCACTCATATGTCCTGATATGTTGTTTTATGCTGTTTATATGGTTTTATTGTTTATATTGGTTTTAATTTATGACTGTTTATTGTATGTGATACTGGGTTTGTTCCCCATGTGAGCTGCTCCGAGTCCCCCTGGGGGAGATGGGAGCAGGATATACAATTATTATTATTATTATTATTATTATTATTATTATTATTATTATTATTATTGCCTGGGCTTGTTCCCCATGTGAGCCGCCCTGAGTCCCCCTGGGGGAGATGGGAGCAGGATATAAAAATATTATTATTATTATTATTATTATTATTATTATTATTATTATTATTATTATTGCCTGGGCTTGTTCCCCATGTGAGCCGCCCCGAGTCCCCCTGGGGGAGATGGGAGCAGGATATAAAAATAAAGTTATTATTATTATTATATAATTATTACCTGGGCTTGGACCCATGTTAGCCACCCCGAGTCCCTTTGGGGAGATGGAGTCAGGGTATAAAGTTGTTGTTGTTGTTAGTATTATTATTAACATGCCCATTTCTTTAAGCCGCCCCTCATAGGGCTTATTCTCCAGACCCTTGATCCTTTGAATCACCATCCTCTGGACACTTTCCAGCCTAGATTCAACATCTCCCTTCAACTGCGGTGCCCAGAATTGGACACAGTATTATTCTAGGTGTGATCTGACCAAGGCAGAATAGAGGGGAGAATGACTTCCATGGATGTAGGCATTAGACTGCTATTGATGCAGGCCAAAATCCCATTGGCTTTCTTTGCCGCCACAAAAAAATGGTGGAGGCTAAGGTGATGCTAGTTGGCCACCTGTCTGGAGAGCTTGGGTTGTGCTTTTCCTGCATGGCAGAAAGGGGTTGGACTAGATGGCCTTTGGGATACGCAGGAGACGCAGTCCTCAGTCCAACGCAGAAGCAAAAAGGCCCCCGTAGCCCTGCTCCAGTTCCTGCTGCTGCGTCTGGAGAGCCTTCCGCAAGGCCAGGTTGGCGACGGCCATGATGATGCGAAGAGCATCCTTCTTTTGCCAAATCGTCCACAGAGTTCCTTCCAAGAGCCCGGCGAGGCCAACCAGCAGGCTGCCGGCCATCCCATAAGCGTTCCCGGTGAAGACCGAAATGATGAGGATGGTGATGGCGGTGACAGCGGTGGCGGAGTGTCCAGCCAAGGCCTGTCCTTCCTCGGAGAAGCGTCCCCGGGCCGCGGCCAGAAGGAGCGCTCCGCCCAGGATGGCGTTGGCCGCCGAGGAGTCGCCGTGCAGCCAGTGGAAGCCGAAGGCCAGCAGAGGAAGGCCCAGCACCGCGGCCACCCAGGACCCCTCTGCGGCCACCGAGGAGGGCTCCAAGGGGTCCACACTCAGCACCAGCGCAGCCAGGTCCAGCAGCGGCACCAGCGCCTGGAGAAGGAAGCCGGCGGAGGCACCACGGTTGATCTGGAAAACAAAGAGGGCAGTCTGTTGGACCTCAGCACTGGTTCACCTTGCTCTTAACACACACTCCAGCACAGCGGGCTAGGTTTAAACTGTTTATTGATAAAAGATAGCAAAGTCTGAATAAAAAGCAATCTTCCAAATGCAATGGCAGTCAATAAAAGCAATGTAATCCAATAGTAAAACCAATATGCAGAATATAAATCCAAGTCTTTGATATAAAAACTTAGTCCTGAAAGCAGAGCACTGTGAGCTTCAGATTAAAGTCCAAAACACAGTTCCCAGGCATGAACATGAACAGGAATCCTTTTCCATGAACTAAGACAAGGCAGGAGATGTGCATCCAAGAATCAACGTTGCTACGTCTGAAATCTCCCTCTGTTTCTCCTGTATTTACCCTTGTTTACAAGCCAGAAAGACATTTCTCTGCCCTCGAATTCCCATGCATTTGCCAGTTATTCTAAGGGAGTGTCTGGGGCAAACCTTTAATCTTAACCTTGTATCTCTATCTAAGGACGACTCCTCTGAGTCACTGCCTGAAACACCTGGAACTTGTTGATGTTCGAATTCCTGGGAAAGGTCACCTTTATCATTAGTTTCAATTTTACTCCTGGCTTGCGGCCTCACTGACAATTCCCCATTTCCAGTATCAGACAAATCAACATTTCCAGTATCAGACAAATCAACATTTCCAGCATCAGAGCCTTCGAGATTCCTCTCTTCAGCATTGCTTTGGCCAGCCTGCAAAACCCCAAATCCCCCTTCATCATCAGACTGAACCACCACAGTCAAGGAAAGGCAAGCATCAGATAAACAGGTAGAATGTGATGGGTTCTGATTGGGGATTTTGATGGATTTTGTTGTAGCTCAGCAAATGGCTGAGGATTTCTCTGACTGGGTTTCAAAGTGATGAATCCGTCAGTGCTAGGAGAGATGATGTTCTGCATTCCCGTGATCATTCCCAAGCAACCAGGGATAGTGAAACCAGTTCTTTTGGGAAACGGCCTTCAGCCGATGGGGAGTTTTCCTGAGGAACCAGCTTAGGTTTGAGAATGGGGGGAGTGAAAAATAGACTAATTAGACAGTCTGAAAGAATCAGCGAGAAGACATTGAAGTCCAGGTGCGTTTGGCATGATCTCATGGCTATTTGGTCGGACTTAAATTAAGTGGTGTTGGCTTTACGCTTCTCTGAGGAGACAATGTTGCCAAAGGATGGATGTCTCTGGTCTCAAGTTCATGCTTCCAGTATCCTCAAGTTTCCTGTTTAAGTTTATGCCTATGTTTCCCTGAAGGGTTTACCTTGGAAAAGTTCCTATGGCCTTGTTTATGGATTTATGTTTGCAGAAATGCTGTGGATTTTGGCACTACTGACTTTATGCACTCTGTCCTTTTTGGATTATTACTACTTTTGTATTTTTGTATTTGTATTTGCCATCCTCCTGACCATTTTTGGAATTGCCTTTCCCCCCTTTTGCCTGCTTGCTTCAATAAACTATTGGTCTTGTGTGTCCTGCTGGGTGAAAAGGTGTTCCATTGCCAGAGTGCAACAGCCTGGTCAGATTCTGAGTGCTCAGAAGTTGAGGAAGGGGATGCTAGGATAATAATAATAATAACAACAATAATAAGACCAATTCAGTCCATCAAAAAAATACAATCCATCAAGTTCAATCCATCAATCTGTCAATCAAATTCAGTCCATCAAATAATACAACCCATCAAACAATACAACCCATTAAGTTCAATTCATCAGTCAATCTGTCAATCAAATTCAGTCCATCAGTCAATCCATCAATCAAATTAGATCCATCAAATAATAAAATCTATTAAATTCAATCCATCAAGTTCAATACATTAGTCAATCTGTCGATCAAGCTCAGTCCATCAGTCAACCTGTCAATCAAATTCAGTCCATCAAACAATTCAATCCATCAAACAATACAATCCATTAAGTTCAACCCATTAGTCAATCTGTCAAGCAAGTTAAGTCCATCAATCTGTCAATCAAATTCAATCCATCAAATAATACAATCCATCAAAAAATACAGTTCATCAACTTCAATCCATCAGTCAATCTATCAATCAAATTCAGTCCATCAAACAATACAATCCATCAAATAATTTAATCCATCAAGTTAAATTCATCAGTCAATCTGTCAATCAAGTTCAGTCCATCCAACAACACAATCCATCAAACAATACAATCCATCAAGTTCAATCCATCAATCAAGTTCAGTCTATCAAACAATACAATTCATCAAGTTCAATCCATCAGTCAATCTATCAATCAAATTCAGTCCATCAAACAATACAATCCATGAAATAATTCAATCCATCAAGTTCCACCCATCAGTCAATCTGTCAGTCAAATTCAGTCCATCCAACAACACAATCCATCAAACAATACAATCCACCAAGTACAGTCCGTCAGTCAATCTGTCGATCAAGTTCAGTCCATCAAACAATTCAATCCATCAAGTTCAATCCATAAGTCAATCTGTCAATCAAATTCAGTCTATCAAACAATACAATTCATCAAGTTCAACTCATCAGTCAATATGTCAATCAGATTCAGTCCATCAAACAATACAATCCACCAAACTATACAGTCCATCAAGTTCAATCCATCAATCTATCAATTCAATTCAGTCTTAAGAGTTTAGTAGAAATGAACTCCTGTTTCCTATCTATCTATCTACCTACCTACCTATCAATCTACCTGTCTTTCTCACCTGGAAGGTCCCCACAGCCGAGCCCAGGCAGGCGGCACAGAGCAGGAGGTTGGAGAGCAGGCCCAGCACCGCTTCGGCCCAAGAGGGCATTGGGGCGGACACTGCGGAGGAAGGCAGAGAGCGTGAGGCGGCGGCAGAAAAGGCTAATACGATCCTAGGCTACATCAAGAGGAGGATAGTGTTCAAATAGAGGGAAGGCCTAGCCCAGGCCTGGGCCAACTTGGGCCTTCCGGGTGTTTTGGACTACAACTCCCACAATTCCTAACCGCCGGTAGGCGGTTAGGAATTGTGGGAGTTGTAGTCCAAAACACCCGGAGGGCCCAAGTTGGCCCAGGCCTGGGCTAGCCTCATTTTATTCCTCACCTGCTATAGGACTACAACTCCCATCAGCCTGATCTTCGAAGCGATGTCTTTTCTTTACGTCAGGAAAATTTTTTCCTTGCGCAGGCGCAGAAAGCACACGACAAAGCGCCAACGCCATAGAGGAAAAGCGAGTTGAGCGCCACCTCTATACTTCCGGTGAGGAAAAGCAAATGAGCATGCGCACTGAGGGAAAAGAGAGTGGCTTTCTAAACGACTCCAGGTTCCCCATTTGGAGTTGTGAGCATGCGCAATGCCACCCTGGCTGTAGAGAAAAGGGGATTCGAGTCGCTTCGTTACACTTCAGGCTCCCAATCGAAACTTTCTAAAGCTAATTTGGAACAGGATGATTGGAAACTTTTCAGAGAGGTGAAAGTGGAGCTAAACTGTATTAAACTTATACACACAAATATATACACACACACAGAGAGACAGCCTTGGGTATCACCTCCAAGACATCCCATTATGCATATGTAAATATTACAAAAGTCAATAATAAATAAATAAAGCATGCAAATCATTGTTTTCATGCATGAACTTAATTGCAATACTGTATATATACAAAATATGATTTCCAGGCTATTTGTCTATAATAAGGTATTTACAGTAGAGCATACAAATGCATTTTTGTGTTAGAATTTGGGTGTATCTCATTATGCATATGCAAATTTTACAAAAGTCAATGATAAATAAATAAAGGATGCAAATCATTGTTTTCATGCACAAAATTAATTGCAATATAATATTAATTCCAGGCTATTTGTCTATAATAAGGTATCTATAGCAGAACATACAAATACATTTTTGTATTAGAATTTGGGTCATTTCATTATGCATATGCAAATATTACAGAAGTCAATAATAAATGAATAAAGGATGCAAATCATTGTTTTCATGCACAAAATTAATTGCACTTCTCTCTCTATATATATACAGTAGAGTCTCACTTATCCAACATAAACGGGCCGGCAGAACGTTGGATAAGCGAATATGTTGGATAATAAGGAGGGATTAAGGAAGAGCCTATTAAACATCAAATTAGGTTATGATTTTACAAATTAAGCACCAAAACATCATGTTTAACAACAAATTTGACAGAAAAAGTAGTTCAATACGCAGTAATGCTATGTAGTAATTACTGTATTTACGAATTTAGCACCAAAATATCATGATGGATTGAAAACATTGACTACAAAAATGCTTTGGATAATCCAGAACGTAGGATAAGTGAGTCTTGGATAATTGAGACTCTACTGTAATTACTGTATTTACGAATTTAGCACCAAAATATCACGATATATTGAAAACATTGACTAAAAAAATGCGTTGGATAATCCAGAACCTTGGATAAGCGAGTCTTGGATAAGTGAGACTCTACTGTAATTACTGTATTTACGAATTTAGCACCAAAATATCACAATGTATTGAAAACATTGACTACAAAAATGCGTTGGATAATCCAGAACCTTGGATAAGCGAGACTCTACTGTATTCCAAAATGCAAAGCATTCGGATAAATCCAAAGCTTTTGGGATCTAACGGAGGTTCACTCATCTTGTATGCAAATCATGGCTTTCCTGCACAAAATTAATCGCAATATTGCAATCAATCATATATTTTTAATACTTTTTATTAAGATTTCTTTTATAATACAATAATAATACAATAGTAATAAAGACGAAAAAAAGGAAAGAAAAGAAGAAAGGAAAAAAAGAGAGAAAAAGAAGGGTTAATCTATAGATATTAACCCTTCTTTTTCTCTCTTTTTTTCCTTTCTTCTTTTCTTTTCTTTTCTCCTCTTTATTACTATTGTATTATTATTGTATTATACATAGAGCAGATTTAATACTGCAAGTTGGAGCATCTATTTTACTATGTGTGCTTGTTCAGGAAAAAAATTAATTAACATTTTTTTTATTATTGTTATAATTGCTTAATTGCAGTAAATAGAATATATATATATATATATATATATATATATATATATATATATATATATATATATATAGCGCGTAGGCGAAAAGGAAATGGAGATATAAACATAGGTTAAAATTATCAGGATAGAGAAACGATGTTACATAGAAAGATGATTGGTTATTTTTCTTTCCTATTCATGTTCTTTTCTCTCTTTCTTCTTTCTTCCCCTTTGTTTTTGTACATAATTTTGTTTTTACGAATAGTTCTTATCATATCAATATTTTTTTATTCTTTGACATGAGATATTCATTTACTTGTTTCCAGTTGGTTTCCTTTATTTTCATTCCTTTATTCTTAGTCATGAGAAAGGTAAGCCTATCTACGTATATTTCTAATTTCTAAGATTTTTGTAATCCAGGTTTCTTCATCAGGTATATCTTGATTTTTCCATAACTTAGCATAACGCAATCAATCATATATTATATGTCTCTTTAATATGACTTCTGGGCTCTCTGCATGGAATAAGGGATCCACAGATCATGACACAAAGGCACTTTGCATCGGGTGCTATCTCCAGGACATCTCATTATGCATATGCAAATTATATTACAAAACCCTGTGATAAATAAAGAAATAAAATTCGACCTAAGGGATTGTATGGCAAATCCTTGTTTTTATGCACAAAGTGAATGCTTTGCATTTTGGAATACAGTAGAGTCTCACTTATCCAACACTCACTTATCCAACATTCTGGATTATCCAACACATTTTTGTAGTCAATGTTTTCAATATATCGTGATATTTTGGTGCTAAATTCATAAATACATTAATTACAACATAACATCACTGCGCATTGAACTACTTTTTCTGTCCAATTTGTTGTATAACATGATGTTTTGGTGCTTAATTTTTAAAATCATAACCTAATTGGATGTTTAATAGGCTTTTCCTTAATCCCTCCTAATTATCCAAGATATTCGCTTATTCAACGTTCTGCCGGCCCATTTATGTTGGATAAGTGAGACTCTACTGTAATAATATATTATATGTCTATTTAATATAATTTGTAAAATCATAACCTAATTTGATGCTTAATAGGCTTTTCCTTAATCCCTCCTTATTATCCAACATATTCGCTTATCCAACGTTCTGCCGGCCCGTTTATGTTGGATAAGTGAGACTCTACTGTAATAATATATTATATGTCTATTTAATATAATTTGTAAAATCATAACCTAATTTGATGTTTAATAAGCTTTTCCTTAATCCCTCCTTATTATCCAACATATTCGCTTATCCAACATTCTGCCGGCCCGTTTATGTTGGATAAGTGAGACTCTACTGTAATAATATATTATATGTCTATTTAATATAATTTGTAAAATCATAACCTAATTTGATGCTTAATAGGCTTTTCCTTAATCCCTCCTTATTATCCAACATATTCGCTTATCCAACGTTCTGCCGGCCCGTTTATGTTGGATAAGTGAGACTCTACTGTAATAATATATTATATGTCTATTTAATATAATTTGTAAAATCATAACCTAATTTGATGTTTAATAAGCTTTCCCTTAATCCCTCCTTATTATCCAACATATTTGCTTATCCAACATTCTGCCGGCCTGTTTATGTTGGATAAGTGAGACTCTACTGTAATAATATATTATATGTCTATTTAATATAATTTGTAAAATCATAACCTAATTTGATGTTTAATAGGCTTTTCCTTAATCCCTCCTTATTATCCAACATATTCGCTTATCCAACATTCTGCCGGCCCGTTTATGTTGGATAAGTGAGACTCTACTGTAATAATATATTATATGTCTATTTAATATGACTTCTGGGCTCTCTGCATGGAATAAGCTATCTACAAATCATACACACACATTTTGCATTGGGTGCTATCTGCAGGACATCTCATTATGCATATGCAAATATTACAAAACCCTATGATAAATAAATATACTAAGGAATGTAATGTATCTGCAAATCATACACACACATTTTGCATCGGGTGCTATCTGCAGGACATCTCATTATGCATATGCAAATATTACAAAACCCTATGATAAATAAATATAATAAGGAATGTAATGTATCTGCAAATCACACACACACATTTTGCATTGGGTGCTATCTGCAGGACATCTCATTATGCATATGCAAATATTACAAAACCCTATGATAAATAAATATAATAAGGAATGTAATGTATCTGCAAATCATACACACACATTTTGCATTGGGTGCTATCTGCAGGACATCTCATTATGCATATGCAAAATATATTGCAAAACCCTGTGATAAATAAATAAATAAAATCCGAGCTAAGGGATTGTATGGCTAATCCTTGTTTTCATGCTTTGCATTTTGGGATATTGGCTTCTGCATAAGGAGGAAGTGAGAAAGGAGCTCTCTGCACATGCTCAGAGGCACTCTTGTACAGAGCAATGGAAGAGTGGGCGGGGAAAGAGGGCTGGGCCAGGCTCTTCTTCTTCCTCTTTCTCCCAGTCGAAGGGGCCCAGCCATGGGCATCGTCAAACTGGCCGAACTGGTCGAGGAAGCAGCCCCCGAGGCCGTCCGCACTATCCCGCTGGAACGATACCGGGGTAAGTCCCGCCCCTCCCTCTCTTGGTTGCATCCACATTGGGAAATTAATGCGCTTCTAATGCCCGGGCTCAAGGATGCGACCCATAGATCAATGGCTTGGGAAAGCAGAGAAGGCGAAAGTGTTTAAAATTATGTCTAAAATGCATAAGGTTGTAGGTGAACTACAACTCCCATCATGCCAGGTTTATTGGCAAAGTATTCTTGCTTTCATGCTCCTGTTTGCATCCTGTACTTTGGATTTTGCTTTGAAGACCATGTTTCTGTTTTAAGCTTTGTCTTTTAAGGATTTCAGGGTTGTTGTACGTCCTTCGGGCTGTATGACCACGTTCCAGAAGCATTCTCTCCTGACGTTTCGCCCACATCTATGGCAGGCATCCTCAGAGGTTGTGAGGCATGCTTTCTTTATATTATGAATTACAGTAGAGTCTCACTTATCCAACATAAACGGACCAGCGTAATGTTGGATAAGCGAATATGTTGGATAATAAGGAGGCATTGAGGAAAAGCCTATTAAATATCAAATTAGGTTATGATTTTACAAATTATATTAAATAGACATATAATATATTATTACAGTAGAGTCTCACTGATCCAACATAAACGGGCCGGCAGAATGTTGGATAAGCGAATAATAAGGAGGCATTGAGGAAAAGCCTATTAAATATCAAATTAGGTTATGATTTTACAAATGAAGCACCAAAACATCATGTTAGACAACAAATTTGGCAGAAAAAGTAGTTCAATACACAGTAATGCTATGTCGTAATTACTGTATTTATGAATTTAGCACCAAAATACAGTAGAGTCTCGCTTATCCAACATAAACGGGCCGGCAGAACGTTGGATAAGCGAATATGTTGGATAATAAGGAGAGATTAAGGAAAAGCCTATTACACATTAAATTAGGTTGTGATTTTACAAATTAAGCACCAAAACATCACGTTAGACAACAAATTTGGCAGAAAAAGTAGTTCAATACACAGTAATGCTATGTAGTAATTATTGTATTTATGAATTTAGCACCAAAATATCATGATATATTGAAAACATTGACTACAAAAATGCGTTGGATAATCCAGAACGTTGGATAAGCAAGTGTTGGATAAGTGACACTCTACTGTATATACTAATTTTCTCTATATTTAAAATTAAATAATTTTAGTTTGACACATATATCTTTATAGGTAAAGATTTGTTTTATTCTTGATTGATTTATTTTATTGTTATGTTTTTATATTGTCTGCTGCCTGGGCTTGGCCCCATGTAAGCTGCCCCGAGTCCCTTTGGGGAGATGGGGAGGGGTATAAAAATAAAATAATAATACAGTAGAGTCTCACTTATCCAACACTCGCTTATCCAACGTTCTGGATTATCCAACGCGTTTTTGTAGTCAATGCTTTCAATTTATCGTCATATTTTGGTGCTAAATTCATAAATACAGTAATTACTATATAGCATTACTCTGTACTGAACTACTTTTTCTGACAAATTTGTTGTCTAACATGATGTTTTGGTGCTTAATTTGTAAAATCATAACTTAATTTGATGTTTAATAGGGTTATCCTTAATTCCTCATTATCCAACATATTCGCTTATCCAATGTTCTGCCGGCCCATTTATGTTGGATAAGTGAGACTCTACTGTAATTATTATTATTAAAGATAAAGGTTTTCCACTGACATTAAGTCCAGTCGTTTCCGACTCTGGGGGTTAGTGTCCTCATCTCAATTTCTAAGCCAAAGAGCCGGCGTTGTCCATAGACACCTCCAAGGTCATGTGGC
Source organism: Anolis carolinensis (assembly GCF_035594765.1). Lineage (NCBI taxonomy): Eukaryota > Metazoa > Chordata > Lepidosauria > Squamata > Anolidae > Anolis > Anolis carolinensis. The sequence continues at coordinate 3,150,357 of NC_085844.1, read as the reverse complement.
CGTGGAGTGCTGTTACCTTCCTGTCACAGCGGTACCTATTAATCTACTCACATTTGCATGTTTTCGAACTGCTAAGTTGGCAGAAGCTGGGGCTAACAGCGGGAGCTCACCCCGCTACCCAGATTTGAACCGCTGACTGTTCGGTCAGCAAGTTCAGCAGCTCAGCGGGTTAGAAGGAACCAAAGTTTAAGAAATAACTTACCCATCCCAAGCAGAGAGGAGATGATGCAAGTTGTCACCGCTGTGGTTTGTGGTTTTTCTAAAGAATCACCTTTTTGGAAAGAGGATGTAAGTTGTTTGTTACCCCGTATAAAAGGCAGCAAAAGCCTTGGATGCAGCGCGGCAATCCTTTGTTTTGCGTGTATTAAAGATACTTGCATATTGCCAGCCTTTTCACAGCTGTGAATAAACATTGGTTTTTTGAGTTTGCGGTTCTTGGTGAGTCCTCTCTCTATCAGCTCTATGCAAAGCTGGCATGTCTCCTGTGTTAATATAACAATATATAATCTATATATATAAAAGGGTAATGGAATCACGGCACCGGACAAAACAACTAAACTAAATGCCCCACAACCTCGAAAATTGACAGCACAACCTCTCATCCACGCCTCTACGTTCATACAACAAAAAGAAAAGAAAAATTAAGTCCTAGCCACAGCAACGCGTGGCCGGGCACAGCTAGTCTATATATATAAAAGGGTAATGGAATCACGGCACCGGACAAAACAACAAAACTACACATCCCAGAAACACTAAACTTGCCAGCACAGCCCATCATCCATGCCTCTACGTTCATACAACAAAAAGAAAAGAAAAATAAAGTCCAAATTAGAGGGAGAGGAATAATTGTTTTTATCCAATTGCTGCCAGTTAGAAGGCTAAGATCCGCCCACTTGGTCTCCTAGCAACCCACTCAGCCCAGGGGACAGGCAGAGTTAGGCCTCTTCCACACTGCGTATAAAATACAGATTATCTGATTTTAACTGGATTACAGTATATGGCAGTGTAGACTCAAGGCTCTTCCACACAGCTATATAACCCATTTATAATCTTATATTATCTGTTTTGAACTGGATTATCTGGATTCCACACTGACATATAATCCACTTCAGTGTGCATTTTATACAGCCTCATATAATCCAGTTCTAAGCAGATAATATAAGATTATAAATATAATATGTAATAATTACTGTGATATAATAATACAGAACAATATAATCTCTAAAATCAGGACAGTAAATAAAGAACAACACTCTGAAAGCATAAGCCACAGCAACGCGTGGCCAGGCAAAGCTAATAATATATAATAATCATATTATTATATGGGGGGGGGGGGCGGGCTGTGGCGTAGCTGGCTAGTAACCAGTTGCAATAAATCACTACTGACCAAGAGGTCATGAGTTCGAAGCCCGGGTCGGGTTAAGCCTCCGACCATGACCATTAATAGCCCCGGCTTGCTGTTGACCTATGCAGCCCCGAAAGACAGTTGCACCTGTCAATTAGGGAAATTTAGGGACGCTTTATGCGGGAGGCTAATTTAACTAATTTACAACACCATAAAACTGCCAGCAAAACACGAGGAAAGGAATGAGGAAGTACAGCCACTAGTGGACAGTGAAGCAACAGCTCCCCCTGTGGCCGGAATTGTGAAGCTGGAAAAATGTTAAAAATGCCTCTGAGCCTGTCTACTGTATGTTGTTTGTCTGTTGGCATTGAATGTTTGCCATATATGTGTTCATTGTAATCTGCCCTGAGTCCCCTTCGGGGTGAGAAGGGCGGAATATAAATACTGTAAATAAATAAATAAATAAGTAAGTAAATATCATGCTATACTAATAATATAACATATTGTATATGCAAAAGAGTGATGGCATCACGGCGACCCACAAAACAACAAAAGTACAGGCCCCCCAACCTCGAAATTTGACAACACAACCCATCACCCACGCCTCAGGGTTGATACAACAAAAAGAAAAGAAAAATAAAGTCCTAATTAGAGGGAGAAGAATAATTTGTATCCAATTGCTGCCAGTTAGAAGGCTAAGCTCCGCCCACTTGGTCTCCTAGCAACCCACTCAGCCCAGGGGACAGGCAGAGTTAGGCCTCACTTTGGCCTCTTCCACACTGCCTATAAAATACAGATTATCTGATTTTAACTGGATTATATGGCAGTGTAGACTCAAGACCCTTCCACACAGCTATATAACCCATTTATAATCTTATATTATCTGTTTTGAACTGGATTATCTGGATTCCACACTGCCATATAATCTACTTCAGTGTGCATTTTATACACCTGTGTAGAAGGGGCCTCATATAATCCAGTTCTAAGCAGATAATAAAAGACTATAAATATAATATGTAATAATTACTGTGATATAATAATACAGAACAATATAATCTCTAAAATCAGGACAGTAAATAAAGAACAACACTCTGAAAGCATAAGCCACAGCAACGCGTGGCCGGGCAAAGCTAGTTATAAATATAATTTGTCAGCTGGAAACCAGCTGACAAAGGACTCTTGTCACACCCTGGACTCTCCACAGATATATTTTTACCTTCCTTGCCTAGTTTATCCATGCCTCACAACCTCTGGGGATGCCTGCCATAGATGTGGGCGAAACGTCAGGAGAGAATGCTTCTGGAACATGGCCACACAGCCCGAAAGACATACAACAACCCTCTTTTGCTTGTGTTGTGAGGCCCAGGTCATCAGCATATATAAAGCTCTTTGTGAGTGGTGGTTGTGGCTGATCGTTGGTGAAGATGTTAAACAAGGTCGGTGCAAGAACGCTGCCTTGGGGTAAGCCATTCTTTTGCCTCCTCCGTCTACTTTTCCTGCTCTGAAACTCCACATAGAAGCTGCGGTTTTCTAGGAGGGTCTGGACAGTTTTTGTAAAGTCAAAGTCCCGGGTGATATGGTAGACTTTATGCAGCATTTTTCTATGTTGCACCGTGTCATAGGCTGCCGTAAGGTCCGCAAAAACTGTTCCTGTGATGCAGCCTTTCTCGTAGCCTTCCTTCCGGGTAAGGGATGCTCAATCTGTATTGTTTAATAGGTATTGTTTTTAAATATGCTGTAAACAGTTTTGAGTCTCGTTATTGGTAGTCGGAGGGGTTATTTCATTAATAATAATGAAAATAATGATGATGATAATAATAATAATTCTACTTGCTTGGCCCAGACCAGGTGGTGGCCTTGGATGCCTCGGTGGCCATTTCCCAATTCCGCACCGCAATGCCACCGATAATCAACCGCCACGGTCAAAATATCAGGTGAGTAATGGCCAGGATCAGGGAAGTTACTTTTTCTGTGTTTTTGTGTGCTTCTGGGGTAACTTGGATCCTGAAAAGTGGGTTACCTTATTCTGAAGCACAGTCTTATTGGTTGATGTTAATGGGGAGAGTTGCTTAGCAACTGGAGACGGGCGGAGCCAAAGTGACAGTTGGAGCTATGCAGCCAGAGAATTATTCGTTGAGTTAGGGAGTTATTTTGGAAGGTCTTTGGAGTTTTGAAGATAGAGATAGTCCTGGGAACTGTGTTTTTCAAAAGAAGCGTCTTTGAGGAATATAGTTAAAAGCCTCCAGGTGTCACGCCCTGGCCGCAGAGCACTAGAACCAACACACGGAGGCCAATAACAGTCTAATATCTTTATTAAGGAAATGAGTAATTAGAATAAAAACAGATAGGAAATAAAGTTCATCAATAGACCTTTCAGGAAAGGTCAGTTTTAGTCCAGAAATATATTGTCCAGTATATAGTATTAGAGTTCAAAGTTATAATCCAAAACCGAAACATACTCAACTTCCAAGCAGTTTGAGTGGGGAAAACGTCCAAGATTTTACTAAAGTTCAAAGTAAGTCCAAGGCAGGAAACTGGAGACAAGACAGGATACTTGGCACAAGATACAAGGCTGGGAACACGATGAGACGGGTCAAGAACACGACAAGGCAAGGCACGATGGAACTGGAGTTAGCGGACTCAAAACGCAGTCCACACTTGGCTGGAACCGAAGTTAATCCTTGAGCTGACTTGTTGACTCCGCGCGGGCTAGCCCGTGCGGGAAGCTTTTAAGGAATTTCAAATCTTTGCAAACAGGTGTCCAGAGCTTCTTTTCCCAAGGGAAAAGAACTGAAACACATCCTCATCCAGATGCGTTCCTCCCTGAAAGCTCTCAGGAGAAATGAGCTAATTAGCACTCTGTCTGGCTGCTAATCTCGCGCTTTTCCTTGTTTGCGCTTTCTGTGAGCGACTTGTTTAAAAAAACTCCCTTCTCACGAAAGGGGGAGAAGCGCTGGGGATAGCCTGTTCAAGGTCCGTTTTAATGAGTTCTTGGCAAGAATTGTCAACAAAAGGCATCTGGAATGAAACAGTCTCTTGCTGAGACGGCAGAAATCCCACGTCTTCATCATCATGATCCATGATGGCGCTAGGGTCAGGACTCAGAGGCCCATGGGGCATCACACCAGGGAAGAAAGGCTGAGAACTATATTGAGACTCTATAGTTTAGAGTGCTGGTGTTAAATCCTTTCTGTTGAGAAATGGATTTAAAGGTTTACATTGTCCTGTTTGTATTTACTGTGTAAAGAAACGTACTTCCACAGAATTCAAGATATAAAACCATCCTTTGTAAGAGAAAAGCCTAACTTGTTATTGAAACCACTACACATTTTTACTGTTTAAGAACAAATAAACTACAACTTGTTTTTCCTCGCATAAAATGTCTCTTGTGACTCTCTAAATATCCTAACACAGAAAAGGCTCCTGAATATAACATCGGTGACAGTGTTCATAGTGGTAATGAGTTCGAATCCTCCATATTTTTGGTGGCAGCTGAAAGCAATCCTCTGCAAGGATCAATGCTAATGGACGCCTGGGAGTTGTAGCTTGATGATGCACCAGCACTCTTGTACAGAGAAGACCTTGGGAAAACTACAACTCCCAGGTTCACATAGCGTTGAGCTATGTCAGTTAAAGGCTTTCATGGCTGGGATCACAGGGTTGTTGTATGGCTGTGTGGCCATGTTCCAGAAGTATTCTCTCCTGACGTTTCGCCCACATCTATGGCAGGCATCCTCAGAGGTTGTGAGGCATGGAGAAACTAAGCAAGGAAGGTTTATATATATCTGTGGAGAGTCCAGGGTGTGGCAAGAGTCCTTTGTCAGTTGGAAGCCAGTGCTAATGTTTCAGTTAATCACCCTAATTAGCATTGGAAAGATTGGTCCCTTGCCTGGGGGGCATCCTTTGTTCAGTCATTAGCCGTCCTTGGGGCTCCTCTGCCCTCAGAGTGTTGCTTCTTATTTACTGTTCTGATTTTTGAGTTTTTTTTAATACTGGTAGCCAGATTTTGTTCATTTTCATGGTTTTCTCCTTTCTGTTGAAGTTGTCCACATGCTTGTGGATTTCAATGGCTTCTCTGTGTCGTCTGACATGATAGTTGTTGGAGTGGTCCAGCATTTCTGCGTTCTCAAATAATATTCTGCATCCAGGCTGGTTCATCAAGTGCTCTGCTCTGGCTGATTTCTCTGGTTGAATTAGTCTGCAGTGCCTTTCATGTTCTTTGACTTGTGTCTGGGCAATGCTGCGTTTGGTGGTCCCTATGTAGACTTGCATGGTATCTGGTAGACTCCTGTAGACATGAGAGGATCCCTCTTGTCCTTCGCTGACCGTAGCATTTGTTGGATTTTCTTTGTGGGTCTGTAGATAGTTTGTAGGTTGTGCTTCTTCATCAGTTTGCCTATGCGGTCAGTGGTTCCCTTGATGTATGTAAGAACACATTTCCTCTGGGTGGATCTTTCCCTTGGCTCTCATGGCTTGCTCTTGGCCTTGACAAAGAGTTCTTTTCGCACCCTGGACTTCCCACATATACAGTAGAGTCTCACTTATCCAACATAAACGGGCCGGCAGAACGTTGGATAAGTGAATATGTTGGATAACAAGGAGAGATTAAGGAGAAGCCTATTAAACACCAAGTTAGGTTATGATTTTACAAATTAAGCACCAAAACATCATGTTATACAACAAATTTGACAGAAAAAGCGGTTCAATACGCAGTAATGTTATGTTGTCATTACTGTATTTACGAATTTAGCACCAAAACATCACGATATATTGAAAACATTGACTACAAAAATGGCTTGGATAATCCAGAGGCTTGGATAAGCGAGGCTTGGATAAGTGAGACTCTACTATATATATATTAACCTTCCTTACCTAGTTTCTCCATACCTCACAACCTCTGAGGATGCCTGCCATAGATGTGGGCGAAACGTCAGGAGAGAATACTTCTGGAACATGGCCACACAGCCCGAAAGACATACAACAACCCTATGTCAGGTAAAGTTGTATAAAATTGCATTAATTCCACAGTTTAGATGCACCCCTGGGTGCTGTGGCTTTGCTACAAACATAGAGGGGCAGCTGCAAATCATTTCCTCGCCTGCAAGGATGAAATGAATGCCGGTTTTCCTCTTTGCAGTCTCTTGCAAGGGCTCTTCTATCGGACGCTGCATCTCCTGAAAAAGGGCATCCGGCCGGTCTTTGTCTTTGATGGGAAACCTCCAGACCTGAAACGTCCCGTGGTGAGTAAGTGAGAGACCCCCCACTTTGGGTGCCCCCCAAAAATATAGGAGAATGAACCCCCATTTAGAGAGCTGTTCTTGCAATGGAGGAGGAAAAATAAACATGAAGACGAGGATATTGTTTATTTATACGCTGCCTTTACCCCAGTTGGAGACTCAAGGGGTGCATCTACACACGGTAGAACAAATACAGTTTGACACCCCTTCCTTTGCCAAGCGGTGCATCTTCACTGTAGAGTTACTGCAGTTTGACCCCACTTTCAACGCCATGAGTCACTGCTATGCTAATAATATAATATGTGTTATGCATGTATAGTATATTGTATATAACAATGATGGGCAAGCTTTTGCGCTTGGTGTGTCAAAATTCACCAAAAAACCTAGCATGACTTGGGTGGTGTGTCACTTCGAGAAAAAAACAATATAATTTCGCAATATGTATAGTTTAAATAACAAAAATGTATAATTGTAATATATTCAATAAATCAAAAACTATTTACTACAATTATTTCCATGTACAGCAATCTATGGTACCTCTTGCAGTTTCCATGCTAATTTTTCTCTATTCTAGTTTCAATGTAGTCATGAATAATGAATAATATAATAGCAATAATATGATAATATACTACAATAATAATAGAATAATAACAGAATGATAGTGTATGTGTGTGTGTGTGTGTGTATGTGTGTGTGTGTGTGTGTGTGTGTGTGTGTGTGTATATATATATATATATATATATATATATATATATATATATAATTCCCATGGAGTAAACAACAAAAGCACTGGACCAAATCACACCAAATTTGGCCACAAAAGACATAGTCATCCAATCAATCTGCATGCGGCTGCGTGTCAGCAAAAATGGCTAGGCGTGTCAGTGCTGGCACTGACACACGTGTCATATGTTGGCCATCACTGGTATATAATGTACAATTTAATGTACAATGATATATAATAATATAATATATTGAATATTGACAATAAAATTATAATGTAATACAATACAATACTAATACTAATGCACTATAATAATATTAATTATATAGTTTATATTACATGAAATATTACCAACAATATTACAGTATGATGGCATAGTACAATATAGTAATATATAATGCTAATATTGTGCTATACTAATAATATAATATATTGTATGTACATATAATTTTTAAGCTGCACTGAGTCTCCTTCGGGGTGAGAAGGGTGGGATATAAATGTAGTAAATAAAATAAGTAAATAAATATGGAATCCTGGGAGATGTAGTTTCCCAAGGCCTTTTGCTTTCTCTGCCAAGGGGTGCGTCTACATTGCAGAGTTAATGTGGTTTGACTCCACTTTCACTGACATGGCTCAGTGCTATGGAATCTTGGGAATTGTAGTTTTCCAAGGCCTTTTGCTTCCTCTGCCAAGGGGCGCATCTACATTGCAGAATTACTTCAGTTTGACTCCACTTTCACTGACATGGCTCAGTGCTATGGAATCTTGGGAATTGTAGTTTTCCAAGGCCTTTTGCTTCCTCTGCCAAGGGGCGCATCTACATTGCAGAATTACTTCAGTTTGACCCCACTTTCCCCGCCATGGCTCAGTGCTGTGGAATCCTGGGAGTTGTAGACCTTTTCAAACTACGACTCCCAGGATTCCACAGCGTTGAACCCTGTCCGTCCCAAGTGAGGTCAAAGTGAATTAAGTTTACTCTGTAGATGCACCCAAAGTCAGGCAACAACAGGATGTCTGTGTGGATTGGTGCCCCTGTTATTGGAGAATGTGGAACGATGAAGGGATGGGAATTTGGGAGATGTAGTTTCCTAAACTTTTCGTTTCCTTCCTGCAGTTGGCCAAGAGGGCTGCGATTTCTGGGGCCTCAAAGGACGCCGCAGGTAAGAAGCTTCCAAACTCTCTGATGTCCAGAATCACAGGTTTGGGAAACATCCTAAGGGTGAGGATGATGATGACAATGATGATGGGAGAGGAGCTCGTTTTCTGACGCTCCAGAGACCAGGACTCAATGGAGCCATGGGTTCAAAGGGCAGGAGAAGAAATTCCATCCAAACTTTTGGAAGAACTTCTTGAAAGTCAGAGCTGTTCGATGGTGGGATATGCTGCCCGTGAGTCCTTCTCTCAATTTTTCCCAGGAACTGTCCACGGAGAGCCGCCTTTTGTAGCTGCCGCATCATCACACTGTTGGCTCATGTTCCGCTTGTGGTCTATTAAGACTCCTGGATCCCCTTCCCATGGACTCTTGTCAATCCATACTATCCCTGTGACCTTCCTTTCTTTATATTCTATGTATTTCCATTTGATGTTGTAAAGAATTTGTAACGACTGCCACCAATTTGTAAAGGACTAAGAACGACCAAGGTTCTTTCAGGCAGGGGGAATCATTTTATCCACCCGCTGCCACCAATTTGCAAAGATGCAACCACCAAAGACTCAGAGAGGAGACCTTTTAATTTTTTTTCTTTCTTCTTCTTATTCACTTTAGATGGTAACGCAACTTGATTTATAATATATGCAACAGAGGCTTAGATGTTGGAGGAACAATAACAAGTTTATTCAGGCACAGAGCTTAGTGGTTACAAAAGATGTTTCTCACTTAGAGGCACTTTTATTAACAGTTACAATACTAGAATGAGGTGAGTCAACCTCCCTAAAGTGTCATTTCTTTTACTTAAAGTAGTTAGAACTCTTCCTCTGCTACTTTTAAACCACAGTCACCCCTGTGATATACTATCACAGATTCTCTGTGCCTTACCAGGACACAGACTACATTAAATAAGTCACCAAACTTATTTTAAACCGACTCAAAAATGAACAATTGAGTCTCCTTGATCCCCTCAACCTAGGATCAATCTTCCCTGTGCCTCATCAGAGCACAGATTGACTTCCTTTTTTTAAAACTCTGCACTTCTTCAACAAAACGGCAGTTGGCTCCGTCTACTTCTCTATGGCAACCAGCCTCTGAGTGCTGAGATGCAATAACTGTAATACTTACCCTTTTAAACACAAACACACAATTAAACATAACGTCTGTATACCAAAAATTCATACTTCATTACAGATGTAGATTTGCATTGTTTTCCAGATCCTACCACAAGTGGCCTCCCGCAGCGACTTCCAAAACAAGACTATGAGACTCTGTTGAGTTGCTTAGGCGTTCCCTATGTGCAGGTAACATCTTTGGCCTGTATGTCTTGTCAGGAGAATCCGCCACCCTGACCGATTGATGAGTCAGGTCTCACCTTCTTCTCATCAGTCAGACCACTTAGGCATCGGCGAAAGCAGCACCGACAAACGACAACTCAGTCGTAAATTATCTACTGATCCCAATGGTTCTATACATTTTATTTACAAGCTATGTACAACACTAAACACCATCACTCTCTGGACACATGTTCCCTTGGCAAGGGCAATGCATAGCACGTCCTTTCAGCTTGCCGAGTCCGTTATCAGTGCAAGTCAGCACCTCCTTACATTCCACAGTTCATGACAAATGTTCCGTCCACATACGGAAGTCTTGACCCATTGGCCCTGCAGGCAATCAATCAGGGCTGGCACGTAATTAACTCCTGGGCTGCTGGAAAGCTTGCCAGAACACATAGACACAATCCAACAGTAACAATTGATTGAAATTTCACACTATAACAACAAAAACAGTAACATGTCTTTTCTCTGCCAAAGAAAAGAGCGTGAAAAGAGGCATTTACACTGACGTGGTTTGATGCCACTTTGAGTGCCATGCCTCCATGCTTTGCAGTTCTAGAAGCTCCAGTTTTACAAAGTCCCTGGCCTCCTCTGCATTTTGACAGCATCCCTATGAGATCCTGGGAATGTTAGTTTTACAAAGCCCTTTACTCTTCCTAAGGGTGTTGGTGCTTCAATAAACTGCAAATCCCATTGTTCTATAGCAAAGAGTCATGACAGTTCAGGTAATGTCAAAACCACATTCATTTACTGTATAGGTGTCAAAACTGCTTTCTTTCTGCCATGTAGATGCACGCGTAGAAGGCTCAAGACCTTGTAAAACTACAACTCCCAGGGTCCCATAGCATTGAGTCATGGCAGGGAAAGTGGTGTCAAAACTGCCATGTAGATGCATGTATAGAAGGCCTGAGACCTTGTAAAACTACAAGTCCCAAGATTTGGATTTTCCCGGACTTTTCTTTCTCTTTTAGGCTCCTGCGGAAGCAGAAGCAACGTGCGCTGCCCTGGTGAAGGCCGGCCTTGCCTCCGCCACGGCCACCGAAGACATGGACGCCTTGCCCTTTGGGAGCCTACGTCTCCTGCGCCACCTGAACACCAAAAACGGGTGAGAGCTGCGACCAGGAGAGCCTTTGTCTCTGGCCTCTTTGGTTCAGGAACATGGGATGCCTCTACACTCGTCCCGCTTGAAAATGCGTAAGGATGTGGGTAAACTACAACTCCCATCATCATTTGCCATTATCCCCAAACCATATCACTGGTTAAAGGTGGTCATAATGGGTCTGTGTGCCAGGTTTGGTCCAGATCCATTGTCGATTGGGTTTATAGCTGTTGCACCCCAATAATAATAATAATAATAATAATAATAATAATAATAATAATAATAATAATATCAGAAGATCAGGGGGCAGAGGACTCTTACAAGTGAAACAAGCAGTCAAAGAAGAAGAACATTGAATTGTTGCCAACTGTGTAAGCCGCCCTGAGTCCCCCCGGGTGAGAAGGGCGGGGTATAAATTCTGGAAATAAATAAATAAATAAACATGCCCTGGCAGAATATGTAAAGCAAAGTGAAGAACCTGCTTTGATTGAAGTCAAAAATCAGAAACTCCTCAAAACACAGCAGACAAAAAACCAGTACAAGAAAACCGCACTACAAACTAGAGCTGACAGCTGGCACAACAAAACACTGCATGGAAAGTTCCTTGACAAAATTGAAGGAAAAGCTGACAAGGAGAAGACCTGGCTCTGGCTCACAAATGGGACCCTGAAGAAGGAGACAGAAGGCCTGATCCTTGAGCCCAGGAGCAAGACATCAGGACAAAGGCAATTCAGGCCAAGATCGAAAAATCAGCTGATGACCCAAAATGCAGACTGTGCAAGGAAAGCGACGAAACCATGGATCATATCCTCAGCTGCTGTAAGAAAATCGCACAGACAGACTACAAACAGAGGCACAACTATGTGGCCCAAATGATTCATTGGAACTTATGCCTCAAGTACCACCTCCCAGCAGCAAAGAACTGGTGGGATCACAAACCTGCAAAAGTATTGGAAAATGAGCACGCAAATAATAATAATAATAATAATAATAATAATAATAATAATAATAATAATAACTTTATTTTTATACCCCGCCCCATCTCCCCGAAGGGACTCGGGGCGGCTTACATGGGGCCTTGCCCGATAAAACAATCAAATATCAAAACACAGCAATAAAACAGCTATCCAATAAAAACATCAATTATAGTAAAAACAATCGTTAAAATCAACATAAAACATACAATATTAACACTGGAGACCAATTCATAGAACCCAGGCAACGTGCAAAATGTGCCGAAATGGGCCGAAATGGGGAAGGTAATTTCACAGTTAAAATGGACAAAGTGCAAAGATACTGTGGGACTTCCGAATCCAGACTGACAAAATTCTGGAACACAACACACCAGACATCACAGTTGTGGAAAAGAAAAAGGGTTGGATCATTGATGTTGCCATCCCAGGTGACGGTCGCATTGACGAAAAACAACAGGAAAAACTCAGCCACTCTCAGGACCTCAAGATTGAACTTCAAAGACTCTGGCAGAAACCAGTGCAGGTGGTCCCGGTGGTGACGGGCACACTAGGTGCTGTGCCAAAAGATCTCAGCCGGCATTTGGAAACAATAGACATTGAAAAAATTACAATCTGCCAGCTTCAAAAGGCCACCCTACTGGGATCTGCACGCATCATCCGAAAATACATCACACAGTCCTAGACACTTGGGAAGTGTTCGACTTGTGATTTTGTGATACGAAATCCATCATTTCTATCTTGTTTGCTGTGTCATAATAAAATAATACTTTATTTATACCCCACTAAATCTCCTGAAGGACTCGGGGCGGCTTACACTAGGACAAGCCCAAAACAGTATTACATCAATAAAAACAGTAACACAATAAAATCAGAATATAATAATACTTCCTACAAAAGTTAAAATAACTTAAAATATAGTAATCTCAATCCGTAGTCAAGCACCATAGGCCCCTAAGATGCGTAGGCACCTCAAAACCACACTGGAGCCCCAGAATACAAGCAAGAAAGTTTTTTTATTGAGGATTATATACAAGCAGTAGCAAATTAAAGTTCAGAGTCAATAGAATGGGTTTAAATCCACAAGAACAAAGTACTTGATAATCTTGAAGCAAGAATCTATAAAAATCACTCAAAGAACATAGTCCAAACTGGATATCAAAGTAAGTCCCACGAAAGATATCAAGGATTTCAAGGATTAATCCAAGGCATGAATCTGTCACGCCCAAGGCAACGAGAGCACTAAGAACCGACACACGGAGGCCAAAAACTATCTAATATCTTTATTAAAGAAATATGTAAGAATAATAAAAACAAGTAGAAAATATAGTCCAATAAAAGACCTTTCAGGAAAGGTCAGAAATAGTCCAAAATTATATTGTCCAATATTTTATATTAGAGTCCAAAGTTGAAGATCCAAACCGAAACACACTCTATTTGCAAGCAATAGAGTGGGGAAACGTCCAAATTCTTTCCAAAGTTCAGAGTAAGTCCAAAGCAAAGTTAGAAACAAGGCTTGATACTAAAAACAAGGTCCAAGGCTGGGAACAAGGCAAGATAGTTCTTGAATACTTGGCTAGACAAGGCAAGGCAAGGAACTGGAGTTGCGGACTTTGCGAAGTCCACACTTGGCTGGAACCACGAAATCACTCCCGAAGTAGATCTGTTGACTCCGCACGGAATTCTTCGTGTCGGGCACTTTTATCCCAGTTTCATTTCTCTGTAAAGCAGGTGTCCAGCTTCCTTTCCCAAGGGAAAGGAGAACGAAACACATCTCCCTCCAGATGCGTTCCTCCCTAGAATTTCCCTGGGGAACATGGCTAATTAGCGTCTTGTTTAGCTGCTATTCTCAAGCTCCTCCGAACCTGCTCTTTCTTGCTCCTGCCCACCGCATAGGACTGTTTCCTGGGAAAAGGAGGGGAGGCAGTGGAAAAGGCCTGGTCAAGGTCTTCCGTAATGGGCTCTCGGGTAGAAACATCAACATCAGGCATCTGGAAAGATTCCGGCTCTTGCTGAGCCGGCAAAAATCCTCTATTTTTCTCCTCATCAGCCACAATGGCACTGGGATCAGGACTCTATGGCCCATGGGACATCACAGAATCAAACTGGAAACAGGAAAGTACACTGGAATGCAGGAAGAAGACTCCAATTTTAGTCCAAGGTACAGAGTCCAAGCTGGCAGACATAACAAGGGTCTCGGCTGGAACACAAGGCAAAGGTCTTCACTGGAACAGAAATCCAAACTGCAAAATCAGCTGGAAACACAGGAACAAGCAAGGCTGGAAGGATATACAAGGCCGCAGAAGAATGCAAGGCTTCTTATGGGAAATTCAAGGTCCCATTCCGTGAGAAGGTTCCATCCCTTTTTCCCTCTCCTGGAGAAGGGAGACAAACATAGGCCAGATCGCGTTCCCTGCAAATCTGCCATTCAGCCAATACATCATCATTCTTCGTCTCTTGGAGAAAACGGCGGATGACCAGACTCTTCCTGTTTGCCACACTTTTGGAAAGTAAAAAGGTCTCTTATATAGCAACTAGCTGGGCCCGGCCACGCGTTGCTGTGGCGAAGTCTGGTGGTATGGGAAATAAAGTATTGAGGAATTGGTGGTAGTTAAGGTAAAGGGTAAAGATTTTCTCCTGACATTAAGTCCATTTGTGTCCGACTGTACACTGAAGTGGATTATATGGCAGTGTGGAGTCAAGATAATCCAGTTCAAAGCAGATAATAGAAGATTATAAATGGGTTATATAGCTGTGTGGAAGGGCATTGAGTTACACTGCCATATAATCCAGTGAAAATCAGATAATCTGTATTTTATAGGCAGTGTGGAAGAGGCCTAAGTGAGGCCTAACTCTGCCTGTCCCCTGGGCTGAGTGGGTTGCTAGGAGACCAAGTGGGCGGAGCTTAGCCTTCTAACTGGCAGCAATTGGATAAAAACAATTATTCCTCTCCCTCTAATTAGGACTTTATTTTTCTTTTCTTTTTGTTGTATGAACGTAGAGGCATGGATGAGGGGTTGTGCTGCCAAGTTTAGTGTTTCTGGGTTGTGTAGTTTTGTTGTTTTGTCCTAGGCCGAAATTTCATTACCCTTTTATATATATAGATATTCTTGTTGTTGTTATTCCAAAAAGTTGTAAATGACTGACAAGTTGTTTTGCCTCGCTAAAACATACTGACTCCATCATTTCCCGTACAGATATCGACCTTTCTTCTTGAAGTGATGTTAGTTTTCCTTCTTAAAATAAGGAACCATTGCGTTGACTTTTAAAGGATTGTTGTCTCTGGTCATGTAAACATGTTGTTTTCAACCAAGTGTTAATCCTTGTCTCCGGTCATGTCTACGGTTCAGCAGTTCATGAATTCTTAGCCTCCTTTTGCTGTTTTCCAGACCTCAATCTTAGGATGGTGTCTTCCGTCTTGCCAGACCTCATTCATACACATTTCATACAATTTCATTCAATCCGATTTACCACGCGCCTTGACTATGCTTGTGTGCTCGGGCAGGACTCTGACAGCACTAGAATGCCACATGGGTCAACACATTTGGGGACAGCACTTTGATTAGAGAGTGATGCCTTTTGTCTTTTAATTCCTAGGACTGTGGAAGAAATCTCCTTACCTGTTCTTCTAGAAAAACTGAGCATGACGCAGGAGCAGGTGAGGCCAGGTGGGAGCAGTGGGTTTTGGGTGTGTCTTTGAGCCCCACTTTGGGTGCATCCACACTATAGACTTAATGTAGTTTGACCCCGCTTTAACTGCTAAGGCCCAATGCTATGGGGTTGAAATAGAAATGCTGACTTAGAAATAGTCTCTATTTTGCGCAGGGTTCCATACTTCGCCCTTTAACAATACAACCGTTCAATGCTAAGGCTTCCCCGTCTGCGCAGGGTTCCATACTTGGCACTTTAACAACACAACCGTCCAATGCTAAGGCTTCCCAGTCTGCACAGGGTTCCATACTTCGCCCTTTAACAACACAACCGTCCAATGCTAAGGCTTCCTTGTCTGCACAGGGTTCCATACTTCGCCCTTTAACAACACAACCGTCCAATGCTAAGGCTTCCCCGTCTGTGCAGGGTTCCATACTTCGCCCTTTAACAACACAACCGTCCAATGCTAAGGCTTCCCAGTCTGCACAGGGTTCCATACTTCGCCCTTTAACAACACAACCGTCCAATGCTAAGGCTTCCTTGTCTGCACAGGGTTCCATACTTCGCCCTTTAACAACACAACCGTCCAATGCTAAGGCTTCCTTGTCTGCGCAGGGTTCCATACTTCGCCCTTTAACAACACAACCGTCCAATGCTAAGGCTTCCTTGTCTGCGCAGGGTTCCATACTTCACCCTTTAACAACACAACCGTTCAATGCTAAGGCTTCCCCGTCTGCGCAGGGTTCCATACTTCGCCCTTTAACAACACAACCGTCCAATGCTAAGGCTTCCCAGTCTGCACAGGGTTCCATACTTCGCCCTTTAACAACACAACCGTCCAATGCTAAGGCTTCCTTGTCTGCACAGGGTTCCATACTTCGCCCTTTAACAACACAACCGTCCAATGCTAAGGCTTCCTTGTCTGCGCAGGGTTCCATACTTCGCCCTTTAACAACACAACCGTCCAATGCTAAGGCTTCCTTGTCTGCGCAGGGTTCCATACTTCACCCTTTAACAACACAACCGTTCAATGCTAAGGCTTCCCCGTCTGCGCAGGGTTCCATACTTCGCCCTTTAACAACACAACCGTCCAATGCTAAGGCTTCCTTGTCTGCACAGGGTTCCATACTTCACCCTTTAACAACACAACCGTCCAATGCTAAGGCTTCCCAGTCTGCACAGGGTTCCATACTTCGCCCTTTAACAACACAACCGTCCAATGCTAAGGCTTCCCCGTCTGCGCAGGGTTCCATACTTCACCCTTTAACAACACAACCGTCCAATGCTAAGGCTTCCTTGTCTGCACAGGGTTCCATACTTCGCCCTTTAACAACACAACCGTCCAATGCTAAGGCTTCCCAGTCTGCACAGGGTTCCATACTTCGCCCTTTAACAACACAACCGTCCAATGCTAAGGCTTCCCAGTCTGCACAGGGTTCCATACTTCGCCCTTTAACAACACAACCGTCCAATGCTAAGGCTTCCCAGTCTGCACAGGGTTCCATACTTCGCCCTTTAACAACACAACCGTCCAATGCTAAGGCTTCCCCGTCTGTGCAGGGTTCCATACTTCGCCCTTTAACAACACAACCGTCCAATGCTAAGGCTTCCCTGTCTGTGCAGGGTTCCATACTTCGCCCTTTAACAACACAACTGTCCAATGCTAAGGCTTCCTTGTCTGCACAGGGTTCCATACTTTTGTTTGTTTATTTATTTACAGTATTTATATTCTGCCCTTCTTTCTCACTCCAAAAGGGACTCAGGGTGGGTCATAATGTACACAAACATGGCAAACATTCAATGTCATTAGACATACGACACACACACAGACAGAGACACAGAGGCTATTCAACATTTACAGCTTCCGGCTTTGTGAGGGTATGCTTGATTCTGGCCACAGGGGGAGCTGCTGCTTCATTATCCACTGTGACACCAAGTCCTTGATGGAGTACTTCCTCATTCTTTCTGCAGGCTTCTGGAGGTTTTTATGGTGTTATAAATTAGTTAAATTAGCCTTCCCACAGGAGCCTCCGGTGGCCTAGGGGATAAAAGCCTCGTGACTTGAAGGTTGGGTTGCTGACCTGAAGGCTGCCAGGTTCGAATCCCACCTGGGGAGAGTGTGGATGAGCTCCCTCTATCAGCTCCAGCTCCATGTGGGGACATGAGAGAGGCCTCCCACAAGGATGGTAAAACATCAAAACATCCGGGCAATGTCCCCTGGGCAACGTCCTTGCAGACGGCCAATTCTCTCACTCCAGAAGCAACTCCGGTTGCTCCTGACACGGAAAAAAAAAGCCTCCCCACATAAGCGATCCCTAAATTTCCTATTTGACAGATACAACTGTCTTTTGTGTTGCTTAGGTAAACAGCAAGCAAGGCTATTTAATGGTCGGGCACTCAATCCGACCTGGACTTCGAACTCATGACCTCTTGGTCAGTAGTGATTTATTGCATCTGGCTACTAACCCGGTCGGCCATAAGATATTTCTATATCTTATCTCCAACTTTGTTTAAACCGGCCTTCCGCAAAGGGACACAGTGGCTGGGAATGATGGGAGTTGTAGTCTGAGATACCTGGAGATACTATGCCTTCTTCATCTTCTCTTCCCTTCCCAGTTTGTGGACCTCTGCATCCTCCTGGGCTGCGACTATTGCGAGAAGATCCGAGGTCTGGGCCCCAAAAAGGCCCTGAAGCTTCTCCGGCAACACGGCAGCATTGAGAAGGTGGTGGAGCACACCTCCCGCCAGGTACGCATCCAGAGAAGAGAAGCGTTTGGGGATGGGATTTGGGGCTGGAGAGGCCCACGGGGTCCAAGATGCGGGTCAAGGGAGAAAAGGACATAGAACGTTCTGGGCTCCATTCAAGACATGGTGGAATATTAGATAGATAGATAGATAGATAGATAGATAGATAGATAGATAGATAAATAGGTAGGTAGGTAAGTAGACAGATGTTGCACCTTAGTGCTGGTTCACCTTGCTCTTAACACTCACTTCACTACAGCGGGCTAGGTATAAACAGTTTATTGATAAAAGATAGCAAAGTATGAATAAAAAGCAGTAAAGAAAGCAAACATCCTAATGCAATGGCAGTCAGTAAAAAGCCATATTCAAATGCAAAGGCCGTCAGTCAAAAAGGCTATAATCCAGAGGTAAAAGCAATTTGCAGAACATAGTCCCAAGTCTCTGATATAGGAAATTAGTCCTGAAAACAAGGCAATGTGAACTTCAGAATAAAATCCAAAACACAGTTTCCAGGCATGAACATAAACGAGAATCCTTAGACAAGGCAGGAGATGTGCTTCCAAAAAATCAACGTTGCTTTGTCTGAAATCTTTCCCTGTCTCTCCCGTATTTACCCATGTTTACTAGCCAGAAAAGCATTTCTCTGTCTTTGAGTTCCCACACATTTGCCAGTGATTCTAAGGGAACGTCTCGGACAACGAACCTTTAACCTTAACCTTGTATCTCTATCTAAGGAAAACTCCTCTGAGTCGCTGCCAGAAACACCTGGGACTTGTTGATGTTCTAAATCTTGTGAATGGTCACCCTTATCATTAGTTTCAGTTTCCTCGTTAGCCTGCGGCCTCTCTGACAATTCACAGCCAGAGCCTTCAACATTTCCAGCATCAGAGCCTTCGAGATTTCTCTCCTCAGCATTGCTTTGGTCAGCCTGCATAAACCCAAATCCCCTTCATCATCAGACTGAACCACAACAACAGATAGGTGGGGGACACATAATAGATGAATAGTTGTAAAGACAAATAGTTATATTTACAGTATTTATATTCCACCCTTCTCACCCCGAAGGGGACTCAGGGTGGATCAAAATGTACATATACATGGGAAACATTCAATGCCATTAGCCGTATGACATACAGATGCAGACAGAGACAGAGAGAGAGTCACAGAGGCAATTTAACATTTAACATTAACATGAAGAAGATGAGAATAATGATTTGATCAGAGTTGGACAGTCTTATCTTAAATTTGAGCTTTATGTAAATATTCAGAAACATTTACCCTACTGATGCCTCAATTAATGTCATTTTATTGGTATCTATTTTTATTTCTGAAATTCCCCACCCTCGGCTTATACTGGAGTCAATGTTTTCCCAGTTTTTTGTGGTAAAATTAGGTGCCTCGGCTTATATTCGGGTCGGCTTATACTCGAGTATATACGGTAGGTAAAGAGAGGGATGGGTAGATGAAGAGGCAGGTGGATGGAAAGGCAAATTGATAGAGAATAGAGAGATGGCTGGATGAAAAGATGGATAGATAGATAGATAGATAGATAGATAGATAGATAGATAGATGCATGCATTCTTTCTTTTGCAGAAACACCCTTTGCCGGACAACTGGCCGCTGGCCGAAGCCCGGACCCTCTTTCTTGACCCGGTGGTGGCTCCTCTGAATCAGGTGGCCCTGGGGTGGAGTGACCCGGACGAGGAGAGGCTGGTGTGCTTCCTGGCGCATGAGAAGCACATGAAGTGAGTGCGGATGGGGTGGGAAGGCATTAATATGGGCCAACTTCGGCCCTCCCTCCAGGTGTTTTGGACTCCAACTCCCACCATTCCTAACAGCCGGTAGGCTGTTAGGAATGGTGGGAGTTGGAGTCCAAAACACCTGGAGGGAGGGCCGAAGTTGGCCCATGCATGCATTAATCGGAGCCCGTGTTTTGCAGCGAGCGCCGTGTCCGTCACGCCATGGAAAAATGGAGAGAGAGTTTGCCGAAGTTGCCTGAGCCCGTGCAGCCAAGATTTGGGGCAGAGGACGGCTCCCAACAGTCAAAGATGGAGAATTTCTTCCAGGTCAAGAAACGCCAGCGACAGGTGATGTTATCGAGCACGAATAACCCTAATAAAAAGGAAGACTCGCACCTCAGAATAGGTCACCTTGCTCTTGACACCAAATCACACACAGAGAATAGTCTTTTGCAATTTTATTGAGCAAAAGCAAATATATAACGAAGCAGGCAGAAATAAAGTTTCCAAAGTAGTTGTCAAAAGAGTTAGTAAATCCAATAGTCTATAGCAGGGGTCCCCAAACTTTTGAAGCCGAGGGCCGGTCCACAATCCTTCAGACTGTTGAGGAGCCGAATTATCATTTGAAAAAAACAAAACAAATTCCTATGCATACTGTACATGTCTTGCACAGTGCAACAACAACAACAATGAAAAAACAATACAATATTTAAAAATGAAAACAATCTTAACCAACATTAACCTATCAGGATTTCAATGGAAAGTGTGGGCCTGCTTCTGGCCAATGAGATAGTCAAGTTAATTAGGATTGTTGTTGTTGTTGTTGTTGTGTGCCTTCAAGTCATTTCAGAATTTGGGTGAGCCTAAGTCTAAAATTAATACAATATTTAAAAATGAAAACAATCTTAACCAACATAAACCTATCAGGATTTCAATGGAAAGTGTGGGCCTGCTTCTGGCCAATGAGATAGTCAAGTTAATTAGGATTGTTGTTGTTGTTGTTGTTGTTGTTGTTGTTGTGTGCCTTCAAGTCATTTCAGAATTTGGGTGAGCCTAAGTCTAAAATTAATACAATATTTAAAAATGAAAACAATCTTAACCAACATAAACCTATCAGGATTTCAATGGGAAGTGTGGGCCTGCTTCTGGCCAATGAGATAGTCAAGTTAATTAGGATTGTTGTTGTTGTTGTTGTTGTTGTTGTTGTTGTGTGCCTTCAAGTCATTTCAGAATTTGGGTGAGCCTAAGTCTAAAATTAATACAATATTTAAAAATGAAAACAATCTTAACCAACATAAACCTATCAGGATTTCAATGGGAAGTGTGGGCCTGCTTCTGGCCAATGAGATAGTCAAGTTAATTAGGATTGTTGTTGTTGTTGTGTGCCTTCAAGTCATTTCAGACTTTGGGTGAGCCTAAGTCTAAAACTAATACAATATTTAAAAATTAAAAACAATCTTAACCAACATAAACCTATCAGGATTTCAATGGAAAGTGTGGGCCTGCTTCTGGCCAATGAGATAGTCAAGTTAATTAGGATTGTTGTTGTTGTTGTTGTGTGCTGAAGGCATTTCAGAATTTGGGTGAGCCTAAGTCTAATATTAATACAATATTTAAAAATGAAAACAATCTTAACCAACATAAACCTATCAGGATTTCAATGGAAAGTGTGGGCCTGCTTCTGGCCAATGAGATAGTCAAGTTAATTAGGATTGTTGTTGTTGTTGTTGTTGTTGTTGTTGTGTGCCTTCAAGTCATTTCAGACTTTGGCCGAGCCTAAGTCTAAAATTATTTATTTACTGCATTTATTTACTACATTTATATCCCACCCTTCTCACCCCGAAGGGGACTCAGAGCAGCTGTATGTACATACAATATATTATATTATTAGCATAGCACAATATTAGCATTATATATTACTATGTTGAACTATATCACTATACTATTATATAATATGTAATATATAACATATGATTAATATTATTATATGGTATTACTATTAGTATTATATTGTATAACATTATATTTTTATCAATATTATATGTATATAGAATATATTATATTATTAAAACTGATATAAAAATATTATATTATAAAACTGAGGGCGGGGGCCAGGTAAATGATCTTGGAGGGCCGCATCCGGCCCCCGGGCCTTAGTTGGGGGACCCCTGGTCTATAGGCAAAACAAGTCAGTAAATTTTATAATAGCCCCATTCTTGAGGTGTTGCCAATGTTATTTTGCACTTTATTGTCCATTTCAACTGTGAAATACCTTTCCCATTCCGGCACATCCTGTACTCGGTTTTATGAATTAGTCTCCTGTTTTAATATTTTAACATTGTATGCTTTATGTCGATTTTATCGATTGTTTTACTGATAATTGAGATTTTATTGGTATAATTGTTGTATTGTTGTATCATTGATATTTGATTGTTTTATCGGGCTAGGCCCCATGTAATGCACTTTGCATTGTTTTAAACTTTGTATATTGTATTTTATGACTATTTTATGACTGTTTTAACTGTTTTAATCGTTTTAGTTTATTGTATAACGGCATCAATTGCCACTTGTAAGCCGCCCTGAGTCCCCTTGGGTGAGAAGGGCGGGGTATAAATAATTGAAATAAACAAACAAACAAATAAATAAATGTAAGCCACCCCGAGTCCCTTCGGGGAGATGGGGCGGGGTATAAAAATAAAGTTGTTATTATTATTATTATTATTATTATTATTATTATTATTATTATTATAAATCCAATAATCCGTAGGTAAAACAAGAGTCAGTAAATCCAACAGAACAATGGTCCCTAGGTTACAAAGATCCAGGAACAGGAGAATCTCCAAGGCAGGAAAACATAGACATCCACTCAGATGAAGCGAGAATTTGCTTTGACAAAGATATGTCTCTCAACACACAGTTTTAAAAGCAACCCAAAAATGCATTTCTCTTTCCTTCAGAGGCTTACCGTTTTCCAGCTAATCTCAGACTACGGCGAGGCTGAGGCATTGTTTTCCATTGCAAATGATCTGCTCTAGATAGCAATGACGCTTCAAGACCAACTGCATCATTATCTTGCACCTGAATAATAATAATAATAATAATAATAGTAATAATTTTATTTTTGTACCCCGCCACCATCTCCCCAGAGGGACTCGGGGCGGCTTACAGATATAAAACCAGCATACAGTATATGGTTTTACAAAAACACACAAATAAATTTAAAAAGGCATTAAAAATCACAATCATTATAAAACACATGAAAAACACAGCAATAAAAACATAAAATGAGCTGGGCAAAGTGCACTGAGTGGAACTTGTAAACAAGAAGGAAGATTAAGGTGCTACAGAAGGGCCTGAGATGAATCCAGCTCATTAGTTCCCATAGGAATGTCTCCCTGGTTGTTATCTATGACAGGCTGGCTCAAGAGTTCATCCACAAGCTGTGTTTCTTGCTCTTCTGAACCAGCTTGTATAATTCCCATCCCCATGCCATCATCCTGAAATTCATCCTGCATCCCATCATCTGGCTCCTGCATCTGAAACCCAGAATCCCCTTCCTCGACTTCAGTCTGGCTCTGCTGCTGCTGAGTCTGAGTCACAACAAAGACATAGTTCCACCATGAAGAGAGTCATAGTTACATCTTTGGGAAACTGTGGAGGCCAGGATGTGATATAGGTTGTAGAAATAAACAAATAGAAGCTTTACCACAGTTCCTGAACCAAGATATACCCTGCAGTGTAATAAAGTGTCATTCAGGCTTGTGTAACAAGTAACAGTAACTTGACTTCAGTTCAAAAGATCAAACAGGGCAACAATAGATACAGCAGTCTCTGAATTTACACAGAGAACAGAGGGAATGTGTAACAAGTAACAGTATCTTTACTTCAGTTCAAAAGACCAAACAGGGCAACAATATATACAGCAGTCTCTTGAGTTCACACAGAGAACAGAGGGAATAAGTGTAACAAGTAACAGTATCTTTACTTCAGTTCAAAAGATCAAACAGGGCAACAATATATACAGCAGTCTCTGAATTCACACAGAGAACAGAGGGAATAAGTGTAACAAGTAACAGTAACTTCACTTCAGTTCAAAAGATCAAACAGGGCAACAATATATACAGCAGTCTCTGAGTTCACACAGAGAACAGAGGGAATAAGTGTAACAAGTAACAGTATCTTTACTTCAGTTCAAAAGATCAAACAGGGCAACAATATATACAGCAGTCTCTCTGAATTCACACAGAGAACAGAGGGAATAAGTGTAACAAGTAACAGTAACTTCACTTCAGTTCAAAAGATCAAACAGGGCAACAATATATACAGCAGTCTCTGAGTTCACACAGAGAACAGAGGGAATAAGTGAAACAAGTAACAGTATCTTTTCTTCAGTTCAAAAGATCAAACAAGGCAACAATAGATACAGCAGTCTCTGAATTCATACAGAGAACAGGGAATAAGTGTAACAAGTAACAGTATCTTTACTTCAGTTCAAAAGATCAAACGAGGCAACAATATATACAGCAGTCTCTGAATTCACACAGAGAACAGAGGGAATAAGTGTAACAAGTAACAGTATCTTTACTTCAGTTCAAAAGATCAAACGAGGCAACAATATATACAGCAGTCTCTCTGAATTCACACAGAGGACAGAGGGAATGTGTAACAAGTAACAGTATTTTTTCTTCAGTTCAAAAGATCAAACAGGGCAACAATATATACAGCAGTCTCTGAATTCACACAGAGAACAGAGGGAATAAGTGTAACAAGTAACAGTATCTTTACTTCAGTTCAAAAGATCAAACAGGGCAACAATATATACAGCAGTTTCTCTGAATTCACACAGAGGACAGAGGAAATAAGTGTAACAAGTAACAGTATCTTTACTTCAGTTCAAAAGATCAAACAGGGCAACAATATATACAGCATTCTCTCTGAATTCACACAGAGGACAGAGGGAATAAGTGTGACAAGTAACAGTATTGTGTTACTTCCATAGTAACAATTCAACTGTGTATTGAATTGCTTTTTCTCTTGTTGTAAAACATGATGTGTTGGTGCTTAATTTGTAAAATCATAATGAAATTTGATGTTTAATAGGCTTTTCCTTAATCCTTACTTATTATTATTATGCAACATTTTCACTTATCCAATATTCTGCCGGCCCGTTTATGTTGCATAAGTGAGACCCTACTATAATAATAATAATAATAATAATAATAAT
This sequence comes from Anolis carolinensis, assembly GCF_035594765.1. Taxonomy (NCBI): domain Eukaryota; kingdom Metazoa; phylum Chordata; class Lepidosauria; order Squamata; family Anolidae; genus Anolis; species Anolis carolinensis. The sequence continues at coordinate 3,125,138 of NC_085844.1, read as the reverse complement.
AATAATAATAATACCTGTCTCTCACATTTGAGTGGCATTTATTTCATGTGCTTTTCCTCTTTGCAGGTGCTGCGCAGCCCACTTTGCAGGAAGAAGCCAAAGCAGCAGCCAGAAACTGCAGTCGGGACTTGAGAAATAAAGCATTTATTTATTTATTCCTGAATTTATTTTTTCTGCCTTGCATTAGCCAAAGCCTTGGATATTGAAGCTGCTCAAGCACTCAGGGAGAAAAAAACCCATCTGACAGTGTTGTTGTGCGTTTTTCGGCCTGTATATCCATGTTGCAGAAGCATTCTCTCCTGACGTTTCACCCACATCTATGGCAGGCATCCTGAGAGGTTGTGAGGTATGGAGAAACTCAGCAAGGAAGGTACAGCAGAGTCTCAAATATCCAACATAAATGGGCCGGCAGAACGTTGGATAAGAGAATATGTTGGATAATAAGGAGGGATTAAGGAAAAGCCTATTAAACATCAAATTAGGTTATGATTTTACAAATTAAGCACCAAAACATCATGTCATACAACAAATTTGACAGAAAAAGTAGTTCATTACACATTAATGCTATGTAGTAATTACAGTAGAGTCTCACTTATCCAACACTCGCTTATCCAAGCCTCTGGATAATCCAAGCCATTTTTGTAGTCAATGTTTCCAATATATCGTGATATTTTGGTGCTAAATTCGTAAATACAGTAATTACAACATAACATTACTGCGTATTGTACTACTTTTTCTGTCAAATTTGTTGTATAACATGATGTTTTGGTGCTTAATTTGTAAAATCATAACCTAATTTGATGTTTAATAGGCTTTTCTTAATCCCTCCTTATTATCCAAAATATTCGCTTATCCAAGCTTCTGCCGGCCCGTTTATGTTGGATAAGTGAGACTCTACTGTACTGTATTTACGAATTTAGCACCAAAATATCACAATGCATTGAAAACGTTGACTACAAAAATGCGTTGGATAATCCAGAACGTTGGATAAGTGATATAAGTATAAGTATATAAACCTACTGTACATATAAATCTGTGGAAAGTCCACGTTGAAAGAAGAATTCTTGTTAGTTGGAGGCCAGTGTGAATGTTGTAATTAATCACCTTGATTAGCATTAAATAGCCTTCCAAGCTTCATATCCTGGCCTGGGGGGAATCCTTTGTTCAGAGGTGTTAGCTGCCCCTGATTGATTCCTGTCTGGAATTCTTCTGTTTCCAGAGTGCTGCTCTTTATTTACTGTTCTGATTTTGGAGTTTTTTTTAATACTGGGAGCCAGATTTTGTTCATTTTCCTGATTTTCTCCTTTATGCTGAAATTGTCCACATGCTTCTTGTGGATTTCAACGGCTTCTCTGTGTAGTGCCATGTTATGCTGGGAGTTGTAGTTTGTCGAGGCAGCAAGACCTTGGGAATCTACAACTCCCTGGATTAGAATCATAGAATCATAGAATAAATAGAGTTGGAAGAGACCACACAAGTCATTTAGTCTAAGAATGTATTAAAACAAATGCAAGTTAAAGGCAATGCAAAACCAGTGGAAGTTCAGTAGAGTCTCACTTATCAAACACTCGCTTATCCAACGTTCTGGATTATCCAACACATTTTTGTAGACAATGTTTTCCATACATCGTGATATTTTGGTACTAAATTCGTAAATACAGTAATTACTACATAGCATTTTATATGTATTGAACTACTTTTTCTGTCAATTTGTTGTAAAACATGATGTTTTGGTGCTTAATTCGTAAAATCATAACCTAATTTTATGTTTAATAGGATTTTCCTTAATCCCTCCTTATTATCCAACGTTCTGCCGGCCCGTTTATGTTGGATAAGTGAGACTCTACTGTATATGTTTGTATGTACATCTGAGATTCATCGAACCAATGAAATGTTTCATTTCGGATAACTGATTTTAGTGTTTATATATACAGTAGAGTCTCACTTATCCAACACTCGCTTATCCAACGTTCTGGATTATCCAACGCATTTTTGTAGTCAATGTTTTCCATACATCGTGATATTTTGGTGCTAAATTCGTAAATACAGTAATTACAACATAGCATTACCATGTATTGAACTACCTTTTCTGTCAATTTGTTGTAAAACATGATATTTTTGGAGCTTAATTCGTAAAATCATAACCTAATTTTATGTTTAATAGGATTTTCCTTAATGCCTCCTTATTATCCAACATATTTGCTTATCCAATGTTCTGCCGGCCCGTTTATGTTGGATAAGTGAGACTCTACTGTATATGATTGTATGTACATCTGAGATTCATCGAAGCAATGAAGTGTTGCATTTCGGATAACTGATTTGAGTGTTTATGTATATTTATGGTTTATTTTATGTTCCGGCATTGAATGTTTGCCGTATATATGTTGTGCTCCACTCACCTTCGGGGTGAGAAGGGAGGGTGGAATAGAAATGTTTTAAAATAAATAAATGTATATATATGTTAAAACAATAAACATGAAAAAAATATATAAATGCCTTGAAATTAGTCAACATCTCAGTTGATCTACAGTATTTTCTATTGGTCATGGGAGTTCTTTGTGGGAAGTTTGGCCCAATTCTATCGTTAGTAGGGTTCAGAATGCTCTTTGATTGTAGTTGAACTATAAATCCCAGTAACTACAACTCCCAAATGTCAAGGTCTATTTTCCCCAAACTCCACCAGTGTTCACATTTGGGCATATCGGGTATTTGTGCCAAGTTCGGTCCAGATCCATCATTGTTTGACTCCAAGTGCTCTCTGGATGTAGGTGAACTACAACTCCCAAACTCAAGTATCTGGAGGCCTTTCAACAGAGGCTGGATGGCCATCTGTTGGGAGGGTTTGAATTGTGCTTTTCCTGCTTGGCTGAAGGGGGCTGGACTAGGTGGCCTTTGGGGGTCCCTTTCAACTCTAGAATTATAGAGTTCAATGATTAAACAGAAGCCAGATGGGCATCAGTTGGGAGGGTTTTGGTGGTGTCCTCCTGCCTGGCAGAATGGGGTTGGTCTAGATGGACTTTGCTGGTCCCTTCCAGCTCCAGAATTCTATGGAAGTATTTAAGCACAGGCTGGATGGCCATCTGTTGGGAGGGCTTAGATTGTGTCTTCCTGCCTGGCAGAAGGGGTTGGACTAGATGGCCTCTGGGAGGTCCCTTCCAACTCTAGGATTCTATGGAAGTATTTAAACACACTCTGAATGGCCATCTGTTGGGAGGGCTCAGATTGTGCCTTCCTGCCTGGCAGAAAGGGGGTTGGACTAGATGGCCTTTGGGAGTCCCTTCCAACTCTAGGATTCTATGGAAATATTTGAACACAGGCTAGGTGGCCATCTGTTGGGAGGGCTCAGATTGTGCCTGCCTGCCTGGCAGAATGGGGTTGGACTGGATGCCATTTAGGGTCCCCTTCCAGCTCTAGGAGCCTCTGCTTCCACTGTAGGAGTCTATGAAGTATTTCAGCACAGGCTAGATGGCCATTTGTTGAGAGAGATTAGATTGTGCCTTTCTGCCTGGCAGAAGGAGGTTGGACTAGATGGCCTTTGGGGTCCCCTTCCAGTTCCAGGATTGTAGGATTCAATGATTGAACAAGGCTGGATGGGCATCTGTTGGGAGGGCTCAGATTGTGCCTGCCTGCCTGGCAGAAGGGGGATGGACTAGATGGCCTTTGGAGGTCCCTTTTCAGCGCTATGAGCCTCTGCTTCAACTCTAGGAGTCTCTGGAAGTATTTAAGCACAGGTTGGATAGTGGCCATCTCTGGGGCGGGCTTGGCCGATGCCTGCCAGGAACGGGGTTGGACTAGATGCCCTTTGGGGTTCCCTTTCCTTCGCTCTCTGGGGTGGCCTGCTTCCAAGCCGAGGCTGCGGCAAAGGAGGTGCCAGCCAGCCAGCCATCCAGGCAGAGCCGTGTCGGGAGCGCGCTGGTCCGCGGGGGCGCGCCTGGAAGGAAGAAGAAGAGAAGGAGGCGCGTTTGCAAAGGATGAGACACTCGCCTCCCAAAATCTAGGATCTGTTTAGCGAATCAATGTACGCCTTCTACTCCTTGGTGGTCTACATCTTCTACACCCTCTTCAAGAAGGATGGCAGCCCGGAGGAGAAAGAGGAGGAGGAGGAAAAAGAAGGGGGGCAAAGGGGACCCCCAGCAGCACCCCCTAAATGCATGGGCGGAGGCATCACGGTAAGGACGTCCCTGTCCTTGGGGTTGGCAAATTGGGGCTCCTTTGGGGGGCAAGAGGGATGCATTGGGGGCATGTTACATTTTTTTAATTCAATTTTTTTTGGGGGGATATTATAGAGGACATGATACATTTTTGGGGGGTTCAGTTACATTTGGGGTTGTGTTACATTTTGGGGGTCACATATATACATTTTGGGGTGATATTTTGCATTTTGGCAGACATGATACATTTGGGGGACATCATATTTTTGGGGGGCATATTATATATCCGGGGGACATTGTATATGATACTTTTTTAGGGCACTTGATAGATTCTCGGGGAACATGTTATATTTTGGGTTGGGGTCACATATTATATTTTAGAGGAATATTTTACCTTTGCAGATATATATATATATATATATATATATATATATATTTGGGGGGCACATTTACACTTTTGGGGTCACATATTAAATTTTGGAGGGATACTTTACATTTGGGTAGGCGTACATTTTTGGGGATCATATTATATTTTTGGGGTCACATGCTACATTTTGGAGGGATATTTACATTGTGTGAGACATATATTTTGCAGGGAATTATATATGTTGGGGAGGATTAGTACATTTAAGGGGTGCATAATACATTTTGGGGCACTTCATAGGTTCTGGGGGACGTGTTACATTTTGGGGTCACATATTACATTTTTGAGGGATATTTTACATTAGCATTTGCATTATGCATTTGGGGGCCGGTGGGCTGTTAGGAATTGGAGGGCCGAAGTTGGCCCAGGCCTGGTGTAGACGCACCCCTATAATCTGGATTAGGACCCTTTCATTATGTTGGTTTTAGGTGTCACTGTGTCAGGCTGTAATCGTCTTTGAATATTGTATTACCGTGAAGCCTTTTTTTGCTGCCTTGAGGGCGGAAGAGAAGCGGAAAATCAATCAAATTAAAAATAGAAAATGCACAGGCGGCCACATCAATTCCTAGTCACTTCCGTGGTTAAAAATGGATCAAAATGGATCACCGTGTTTACTATTAAAGGACTGCTCTAGATACACACACGCACACATCTATATATATAAAAATGTAATGGATTTTGGGCCTTGAAGTAAGCAACAAAACAAAACGCCCCAGAACCACGAAACTTGGCAACAGAACCCAACAGCCTTGCCGCTAGGTTCCTACCACGAAACCCAACGTCTAGAACCAAACTGGGACCCACAAAACCCCCAAAACAGGCAAAAACGATCTGCGCATGCGCCGGACAGGAACCGGCATGCGCTCAGCACACCCACACCCACATCCACACACACACACATACACACAATATATGCACGCATACATACACACATATACACATACATACAATCAGGATTTCCACTTGGGTCTCCCTCCAAAATAATAGGTTTTGCAAATCTTGGTATGTCAAAAACTATCTTACGCTTTGAATGCATTTAGCTTAATTTGCATGAATCTATATTATATTTATGTTTATTTATGTTCCGTTTTTGGTTAGATTTTGGTTAGTTTTACGAGTTATGTTGAGATTGTTTTACCTATTGTTTTGATTTGTTGTTTATCTGATTCTGGCATTGAATGTTTGCCAGTTTTGTTACTCATCGGGGAGATAGGGCGGGTTATAAATAATAATAATAATAATAATAATAATAATAATAATAATAATAATACATCACACAGTCCTAGACACTTGGGAAGTGTTCGACTTGTGAATTTGTGATACGAAATCTAGCATATCTATCTTGTTTGCTGTGTCATACAATAATAATAATAATTATTATTATACACATACATACCTACATATGGTGAATATATATATTAGCTGCTTTGAGAGAAAAAGCGGGGCATTAATAATAATAATAATAATAATAAGAAGAAGAAGGTCACCATATCTATTTGTTGTGTGTGTGTGTGTGTGTGTGTATCTATACAGATAGATATATAATGAATGAACAGATATGGTGACCAGAAGATAGATAGATAGAAAAAATTACTGTAATACATGTAATAATAAAATTACTATAATACATGTAATAATAATAATAATGATAAATACAGGAAAATAATACATGTAATAATAAATAGAGTAAAATAATAAATGCAATAATAATAATAAGATCAGAGTGAAATAATAAATGTATTAATAATAATAATAATAATAGAGTAAAATAAATGTAATAGTAGCAACAATAATAGAGAAAATTAACAAATGTAATAATACCAATAATAATAGAGAAAAATAATAAATGTACCATATATTCTCGAGTATAAGCTGATCCAAGTATAAGCCAACCAGGACCCTCACCCGAGTATAAGCCGAGAGGGGCTTTTTCAGTCTTAAAAAAAGGGCTGAAAAACTAGGCTTATACTCGAGTACAGTAGAGTCTCACTTATCCAAGCTAAACGGGCCGGCAGAAGCTTGGATAAGCGAATATCTTGGATAATAAAGAGGGATTAAGGAAAAGCCTATTAAACATCAAATTAGGTTATGATTTTACAAATTAAGCACCAAAACATCATGTTATACAACAAATTCGACAGAAAAAGTAGTTCAATACGCAATAATGTTATGTTGTAATTACTGTATTTACGAATTTAGCACCAAAATATCATGATATATTGAAAACATTGACTACAAAAAATGGCTTGGATTATCCAGAAGCTTGGATAAGCGAGGCTTGGATAAGTGAGACTCTACTGTATATACAGTAAATAAAGAGAGAGACAGATAGAGATAGAGACATAGATAGATATAGGTATATATAGATCTTGATCCTTTTAAAAAGAGACCAAATAATTAATATTTTTTTTAATGTAGCATGGAATAATTGTGCCCATTATTGGCCCTGCAAAGCAGACTATGAACATCTGCACACGATGCAAATGTTGTGGGTGGGAAATGGAATTCAATGCATCGGGTTATGCTTTTCAATGCTTGCAAATATCAGAAGAAAAGGGGTTTTGCACGGTGCAAAAATAGCTGCCTGCCACCCACCCACTTTTTGCAGACTGATGGGGTTTGTAGTCTCTCGGTTTGGGAACACTGTGTCTCTATGGGAAGAGAAGCCAGACGTTTTTTGCCGTTGCGCATGTTGGCGCATGAGGGTTCATCCAGAGGTCTGCCCAATTTCGAATGGCATTCGACAGGCTTCTCTGCCTCCTTCTCTTTCTCTGCAAAGGCCAGTCTACGCTGCAGAGTTAATGCAGTTTGATACCCACTTGTAACTCCTTCGTGCCATTGAATCCGGGGAATTGCACTTTTGGCAGCAGCACTTTTGGGCAGATAAGACTGTCTCCCACTCTCTGGATAGAAATGAAAGATATTGTTGTATTCCCAACCAGCTTTCTTGATGGCAGAATGGGGTTGGATTGGATGACCTTTGGGGTTCCCTTCCAACTCACTTCCGTGACATGTCAGGTGCATCCACACTGTGGAACTAATGCGGATTAATTAATTCTGGGGATAATGGGAGACAACATTTCGCAGCTTTGCAGAAGATACAACTTCCCCAAAGTCCTTCCTTTGGCTCAGCCGCATCTACACTGTAGACTTAATGCAGTTTGGACTCTCTTTAACTGCCCTGGTTCAATGCAACAGGAGATGTAATTTAGTGAAGTAACAGCATTATGTAGCAGAAAAGTCTCAAGACCTCATAAAACTACATCTTTCCTGATTGCAAAGCCTTAGGATAGTAGCAACTCTGCAAAGCATATATATTATATATGTAGAATTATTTTTTAAGACAATCGACATTGTTATAATGTTCAGTCCCAAACTGCATTATATGGCCAGTGCAGACACATATAGTGCAGTTTAATGGCATATGAGACAATATAATGCAGTTCCATACTGCATTACTATACATGACAGTGCAGATGGGACCCTTAAAGGTCATCTAGTCCAACTCCCCAAGAAATGGCAATAATATAGTCGGTGCGGACTCATATAATGTGGTTTAACGGCATCAAGCGGCATTATATGAGTTTACACTGACTATATAATGCAGTTTTAACCTGCATGACTATATTGACAGTGCAGATGGGACCCTTAAAGACCATCTAGTCCAACTCCCAAGGAAATGGATATAATATGGTCGGTGCAGACTCATATAATGTGGTTTAACAGCATCAAGCTGCATTATATGTGTTTAAAGTTTCAACCTGCACGACTATATTGACAATACAAATGGGACCCTTAAAGGCCATCTAGTCTAACCCCAAGAAATGCCTATAATATGGTCAGTGCAGACTCGTATAATGCAGTTTAATGGCATCAATCTACTTTATATGAGTCTACACTGACTATATAATGCAGATGGGACCCTTAAAGACCATCTAGTCCAACTCCCCAAGAAATGTCCATAATATGGTCGGTGCAGACTCATATAATGCGGTTTAATGGCATTAAGTGGCATTATATGAGTCTACACTGACTGCATAATGCAGTTTCAACCTGCATGATTATATTGACAGTGCAGATGGGACCCTTAAAGGCCATTGTAATGAAGTACGAATTTTGGTTTACAGATGTTATGTTTAATTGTGTGTTTATGTTTTAAAAGGGCAAGTATTACAGTTATTGCATCTCAGCACTCAGAGGCTGGTTGCCATGGAGAAGTAGGTGGAGCCAACCGCCGTTTAGTGGAAGAAGTGCAGAGTTTAAAAAAAGAGAGTCAGTCTGTGCTCTGATGAGGCACAGGGAAGATTGATTCCAGGTTGATGGGATCAAGGAGACTCAATTGTTCATTTTGAGTCGGTTTAAATAAGTTTGGTGACTTATTTAATGTAGTCTGTGTCCTGGTAAGGAACAGAGAATCTATGATAGTATATCACAGGGGTGACTGTGGTTTGAAGTCGCTGTATAGTCCAAGTTTTGAAGTAACAGTTAGAAAGTGGCAGAGGAATAGGTTTTAACTACCTTAAGTAAAAGCAGTGACATTTTAGAGAGTTTGATTCATCTCATTCTAGTATTGTAACTGTTAATAAGAATACCTCTACGTGAGAAACAACATTGTACCACTAAGCTTTGTGCCTGAATAAACTTGTTATTGTTCTTCCAACAACTAAGCCTCTGTCGCATATATTTTAAACCAAGTTATGCTACTCTTTAAAGTAAAAAGTCTCCTCCTTGAGTCTTTGGTGGTTTGCATCTTTCCAAACTGGTGTTAGTCGTTCATAGTCCTTTACAAATTGGTGGCAGCGGTGGGATAAAAAGATTCCCCCTGCCTAAAAGAACCTCGGTCGTTCATTACCCCTTTATAGCCATCTAGTCCAACTCCCCAAGAAATTGCCATATATATATATATATATATATATATATATACATACATACATACAGTAGAGTCTCACTTATCCAACATAAACGGGCTGGCAGAACGTTGGATAAGCGAATATGTTGGATAATAAGGAGGGATTAAGGAAAAGCCTATTAAACCTCAAATTAGGTTATGATTTTACAAATTAAGCACCAAAACATCATGTTATACAACAAATTTGACAGAAAAAGTAGTTCAATACGCAGTAATGCTATGTAGTAATTACTGTACAGTAGAGTCTCACTTATCCAAGTCTCGCTTATCCAAGCCTCTGGATAATCTAAGCCATTTTTGGAGGCAATGTTTCCAATATATCGTGATATTTTGGTGCTAAATTTGTAAATACAGTAATTACTACATAACATTACTGCGTACTGAACTACTTTTTCTGTCAAATTTGTTGTATAACATGATGTTTTGGGGCTTAATTTGTAAAATCATAACCTAATTTGATGTTTAATAGGCTTTTCCTTAATCCCTCCTTATTATCCAACATATTCGCTTATCCAAGCTTCTGCCGGCCCGTTTAGCTTGGATAAGTGAGACTCTACTGTATTTACGAATTTAGCACCAAAATATCACGATATATTGAAAACATTGACTACAAAAATGTGTTGGATAATCCAGAATGTTTGATAAGTGAGACTCTACTGTATATATATATATACGCACACACACATATTCACACACATATACATATACTCTCTCTCTCTCTCTATATATATATATATATATTCATTCATTCCAGCAGGCAGAGACCCCAAGGCTGAAGCTTTATTTCTCCCATCCATCATCAGCAAGGACCACAGCTTTGATGGTGTTTCCATGACAGCTGTTACCATGGAAACTGAGCTGCATCCTCTGCATCAGGATGCTCAGCCAGCCCCAGTTGTTTAAAGGTCTTCTCTTATGGGAATGGGGGTGTGTAGGGATGAAAGAAGATACAAGAGGGGCATTTCTTCCTTATTTGCATCCTAATATATATATATATATATACACACACACACACATATACACACACTCTGTATATACTCAAGTATAAGCCTAGTTTTTCAGCCCTCTTTTTCAGACTGAAAAAGCCCCCTTCGGCTTATACTCGGGTGAGGGTCCTGGTTGGCTTATATTTGGGTCAGCTTGTACTCGAGAATATATGGTACATTTATTATTATTCTCTATTATTATTGGTATTATTACATTTATTATTTTTCTCTATTATTGTTGCTACTATTACATTTATTTTACTCTATTTTTATTATTTTATTACATTTATTATTTTTCTCTATTACTGTTGCTACTACTACATTTATTTTACTCTATTTTATTATTATTATTACATTTATTACTTTTTCTCTATTATTGTTACTACTATTACATTTATTTTACTCTATTTTTATTATTATTATTAATACATTCATTATTTCACTCTGATCTTTTTCTTATTATTATTATAGCATTTATTATTACATGTATTATTTTCCTGTATTTTTTACTCTATTTATTATTACATGTATTATTTTCCTGTATTTATTATTATTATTATTATTATTACATGTATTATTTTACTCTATTATTATTAAAAGAATACATAAGCACATTTACATGGAAGAAGATGAGAATCATGATTTGATCAGAGTTGGACAGTCTTGTCTTAAATGTGAGCTTCATGTAAATATTCAAAAACATTTAACCTACCGATGCCTCAATTCATGTAATTTTATTGGGATTTATTTTTATTTCTGAAATTTACCCTCCTCGGCTTATAGTGGAGTCAATGTTTTGCCAGTTTTTTTGTAGTAAAATTAGGTGCCTCGACTTATATTCAGGTTGGCTTATACTCGAGTATATACGGTATATATATATACTAGCTGTGCCCAGCCATGCGTTGCTGTGGCAAAGTGGTGGTGGTATTGGTTAAAAATTGTTGCGTAATTTTTTATTTGACGTTATTTGTATTTTGTAATTAATTTTATTGTAAGTTATATTTTTATTTATTATATTTTATTATTTTCTTGTATTGTTTTTAGTTATTTTCTATTATAGTATTTAATTGTATTAATTTTTTAGAGTTTTTAATTATTTTTAGTGTTTATTATTATTTTTTATTGGGTTGCTAGGAGACCAAGTTGGAGGAGCTTAGCCTTCTAACTGGCAGCAATTGGATAAAAGCAATTATTCCTCTCTCTGTAATTAGGACTTTATTTTTCTTTTCTTTTTGTTGTATCAACCTAGAGGCGTGGATGATGGGTTGTGTCGTCAAATTTCGAGGTTGGAGGGCCTGTAGTTTTGTTGTTTTGTGGGTCGCCGTGATGCCATCACTCTTTTATATATATAGACTAGCTGTGCCCGGCCACGCGTTGCTGTGGCGTTGTCTGGTGGTGTTGGTTAGAAATTGTTGAGGTAGTGGTGGCATTGAATGTCTGTTGTATGGTTGTCTTTATGTTTAGTATGCACACTGAAGTGGATTATATGGCAGTGTGAAGTCAAGATAATCCAGTTCAAAGCAGATAATATAAGATTCTAAATGGGTTATATAGCTGTGTGGAAGGGCCTTGAGTCTACACTGCCATATAATCCAGTTAAAATCTGATAATCTGTGGAAGAGGCCTAAGTGAGGCCTAACTGTGCCTGTCCCCTGGGCTGAGTAGGTTGCTAGGAGACCAAGTGGGTGGAGCTTAGCCTTCAAACTGGCAGCAATTGGATAAAAACTATTATTCCTCTACCTGTAATTAGGACTTTATTTTTCTTTTCTTTTTGTGGTATCAACCTAGAGCCGTGGATGATGGGTTGTGTTGTCAAATTTCGAGGTTGGGGGGCCTGTAGTTTTGTTGTTTTGTCCGCTGCCCTGATGCCATCACTCTTTTATACATATAGATTAGGTGCCTCGGCTTATATTCGGTTCGGCTTATACTCGAGTATATAGTGTCGCAGCTAGCCAATCGGGTTTCAAACATTCAACCCCTTCTGCGGAAGTTGCACCCTTTGTCCAAGGAGAAAACCCCAAAACAAACTGTCTTTTAGTAAAGAAAGATTTATATAAACAAAACATACAAAACACAGTCCTTTGCTTTTATCAGCAGCAAAACAAAGCTTTCTTACCTTCAAGCTTTAACCTTTCTGGTTTCTGGACTCTCCGTCTTCAAACCTCTTCAAACCTCTCTTCGGTTCCACTTCAGTAGCTTTTCAGCAGCAATACCATCTTTGCCACCATCACAGCATCTTCATATTTACCTTCACACCTCTCCTCTCACTCTACAACAACACCACTACAACACCACCATAAGACTTACTCAATCTCTATTAATAGCCCTCAATCTAAAGCAGGTGTCTTGATTGCTGATCAAACATAGATGGGACATGATTCTTGCAAACACTTATTCATTTTCACATAAGAAATGACCCAAATAATATAAAACTCTGACATATAAGGTATATACCGTGTTTCCCCGAAAATAAGACAGTGTCTTATATTATTTTTTGCTCCCAAAGATGCTCTAGGTCAGGGGTCCTCAAACTTTTGAAGCAGAGGGCCGGTCCACTATCTTTCAGACTGTATTATCATTTGAAAAAAAAATACGAAGAAATTTCTATGCATACTGCACATGTCTTATTTGTAGTGCAACAACAACGAAAGAACAATACAATATTTAAAAATGAAAACAATTTTAACCAAAATAGACCTATCAGGATTTCAATGGAAAGTGTGGGCCTGCTTCTGGCCAATGAGATAGTCAAGTTAATTATGATTGTTGTTGTTTTGTGCCTTCAAGTCATATAAGACTTTGGCCCAGCCTAAGTCTAAAATTAATTGTTTATTTACTGCATTTATTTACTACATTTATATCTCACCCTTCTCACCCCGAAGGGGACTCAGAGCAGCTGTATGTACATACAATACATTATATTATTAGCATAGCACAATATTAGCATTATATATTAATATATTGAACTATACCACTATACTATTATATAATATGTAATATATAACATATAATTAATATTATTATATGGTATTATTATTAGTTAATTAATTATTAATTATTAATTAATTAATAATTATTATTAGTATTATATTGTATAACATAATATTATTATCAATATTATATGTATATACAATATATTATATTATTAAAACTGATATAAAAATATTATATTATAAAACTGAGGGCGGGGGCCAGGTAAATGACCTTGGAGGGCCACATCCGGCCCCCGGGCCTTAGTTTGGGGACCCCTGCTCTAGGTCTTATTTTCAGGGGATGTCTTATTTTTCCATGAAGAAGAATTCACATTTATTGTTGAACAAAAAAATGAACATTTATTATATACTGTACAGCAGTTGTCATTACAAACTAATATAACCAAACCAGACAAACTGTGACTTCTGTCAAGAATTTCTTGTTACTACAATTATTTCCATGTACAACTGGTATGTACATTTACCAATCCTGCATGCTCTGGTGTTTTGTTTGGCGAGCACCGGGCATGCTTCCAAACAAAAACTTTGCTAGGTCTTACTTTCGGGGGAGGCCTTATATTTAGCAATTCAGCAAAACCTCTGCTAGGTCTTATTTTTTGGGGATGTCTTATTTTCGGGGAAACAGGGTATATATATATATATATATATATATATGCAGAATGAATATTGGGAGCAAGGGGAAGGAAGGGTTTTCTGCAGTGGTTGCAAAGGTTGGTGGTCCTGGCCTTGGGCCGGCTTGCTTTTCGTTGCCAGGAGGGAAAAGGGCCGTAATTGGATTGGGAAATGAGGCATCCAAGTGAAAGAGAGGAAAGAGGCAACAAAAGGAAAAAGGATGCGCTCTCCATGGTATTCATCAATGGGAGGCCTTCGCTTTGGCACGATTTCCCCTCTTTGGAAACCCACAAGTGAGCGCCTGGCATTTTAATGGCCGGTTTTGCCATTAGGAGCCTGTGTGTGGCAATGGCAACACAATAGGATCCGTAGAGTGGGAAGGGAGCCCCAGAGGCCATCTAGTCCAACCCCTCCTGCTTTGCAAGAAGGCACCATCCTCTAGCCCAGGGGTCCCCAAACTTTTTAAACAGAGGGCCAGTCCACGGTCCCTTAGACCAGGGGTCCCCAAACTAAGGCCCGGGGGCCGGATGCGGCCCTCCAAGGTCATTTACTTGGCCCCCGCCCTCAGTTTTATAATATAACTAGCTGTGCCCAGCCACGCGTTGCTGTGGCGAAGTATGGTGGTATGGGAAATAAAGTATTGAGGAATTGGTGGTAGTTAAGATAAAGGGTCCCCTGGGCTGAGTGGGTTGCTAGGAGACCAAGTGAGCGGAGCTTAGCCTTCTAACTGGCAGCAATTGGATAAAAACAATTATTCTTCTCCCTCTAATTAGGACTTTATTTTTCTTTTCTTTTTGTTGTATCAACCTAGAGGCATGGATGAGGGGTTGTGCTGTCAATTTCCAAGGTTGTGGGGTGTTTACTTTTGTTGTTTTGTCCGCTGCCGTGATGCCATCACTCTTTTATATATATAGATATATTGTATATGCATATATACACTGTATTGTCCATTTCAATCGTAAAATACCTTCCCCATTCCGGCACATTCTGTACTGGGTTTTATGAATTAGTCTCCTGTTTTAATATTGTATGCTTCATGTCGATTTTATCGATTGTTTTACTGATAATTGAGGTTTTATTGGTATAATTGTTTTATTGTTTTATCATTAATATTTGATTGTTTTATCGGGCTAGGCCCCATGTAAGCCGCCCGAGTCCCTTTGGGGAGATGGGGCGGGGTATAAAAATAAAATTATTATTATTATTATTATTATTATTATTATTATTATTATTATATTGATAATATTATAATGTAATACAATATAACAGTAATAATAATACCATATACTAATATTAATTATATATTCTATATTACATATAATATTACAGTATAGTGGTATAGTTCAATATAGTAATATATAATGCTAATATTGTGCTATGCTAATAATATAACATACTGTATATACATATAATATTGATAATAATATTATAATGTAATACAATATAACAGTAATAATAATACCATATAATAATATTAATTATATATTCTATATTACATATAATATTACAGTATAGTGGTATAGTTCAATATAGTAATATATAATGCTAATATTGTGCTATGCTAATAATACAATATATTGTATATACATATAATATTGATAATAATATTATAATGTAATACAATATAACACTAATAATAATACCATATAATAATATTAATTATATATTCTATACTGCATATAATATTACAGTATAGTGGTATAGTTCAATATAGTAATATATAATGCTAATATTGTGGTATGCTAATAATATAACATATTGTATATACATATAATATTGATAATAATAGAATCATAGAATCATAGAATAGTAGAGTTGGAAGAGACCACATGGGCCATCCAGTCCAACCCCTTTCTGCCAAGAAGCAGGAAATCGCATTCAAAGCACCCCTGACAGATGGCCATCCAGCCTCTGCTTAAAAGCCTCCAAAGAAGGAGCCTCCACCACAGCCCCGGGGAGAGAGTTCCACTGCTGAACAGCCCTTTTCACCGTGAGGAAGTTCTTCCTGATGTTCAGGTGGAATCTCCTTTCCTGTAGTTTGAAGCCCTTGTTCCCTTGCGTCCTAGTCTGCAGGGCAGCAGAAAACAAGCTCCCTCCCTCTTCCCTATGATTTCCCTTCACATATTTGTACATGGCTATCATGTCTCCTCACAGCCTTCTCTTCTGCAGGCTAAACATGCCCAGCTCTTTAAGCCGCTCCTCATAGGGCTTGTTCTCCAGACCCTTAATCATTTTAGTCGCCCTCCTCTGGACGCTTTCCAGCTTGTCAACATCTCCCTTCAACTGTGGTGCCCAAAATTGGACCCAGTGTGATTCCAGGTGTGGTCTGACCAAGGCAGAATAGAATAAGGGGGAGCAGGACTTCCCTGGATCTAGACGCTATTCCCCTATTGATGCAGGACAGAATCCCATTGGCTTTTTTAGCAGCCGCATCACATTGTTGGCTCATGTTTAACTTGTTGTCCACAAGGACTCCAAGGTCTTTTTCGCACACACTGCTGTCAAGCCAGGCGTCCCCCATTCTGTATCTTTGATTTCCATTTTTTCTGCCGAAGTGAAGTATCTTGCATTTGTCCCTGTTGAACTTCATTTTGTTAGTTTTGGCCCATCTCTCTAGTCTGTCAAGATCGTTTTGAATTCTGCTCCTGTCTTCTGGAGTGTTAGCTATCCCTCCCAGTTTTGTGTCGTCTGCAAACTTGATGATCGTGCCTTCTAACCCTTCGTCTAAGTCGTTAATAAAGATGTTGAACAGAACCGGGCCCAGGACAGAACCCTGCAGCACTCCACTCGAAGTGAAGTATCTTGCATTTGTCCCTGTTGAACTTCATTTTGTTAGTTTCGGCCCATCTCTCTAGTCTGTCAAGATCGTTTTGAATTCTGCTCCTGTCTTCTGGAGTGTTAGCTATCCCTCCCAGTTTGGCGTCATCTGCAAACTTGATGATCGTGCCTTCTAACCCTTCGTCTAAGTCGTTAATAAAGATGTTGAACAGAACCGGGCCCAGGACAGAACCCTGCAACACTCCACTCGAAGTGAAGTATCTTGCATTTGTCCCTGTTGAACTTCATTTTGTGAGTTTCGGCCAATCATCTCTCTCGTCTGTCAAGATCGTTTTGAATTCTGCTCCTGTCTTCTGGAGTGTTAGCTCTCCCTCCCAGTTTGGTGTCGTCTGCAAACTTGATGATCGTGCCTTCTAACCCTTCGTCTAAGTCGTTAATAAAGATGTTGAACAGAACCGGGCCCAGGACGGAGCCCTGCGGCACTCCACTTGTCACTTCTTTCCATGATGAAGACGACGCATTGGTGAGAATCACCCTTTGGGTTCGTTCGCTTAGCCAATTACAGATCCACCTAACCGTAGTTTTGTCTAGCCCACATTTTACTAGTTTGTTTGCCAGAAGGTCGTGGGGGACTTTGTCGAAGGCCTTACTGAAATCCAGGTACGCTACATCCACAGCATTCCCTGTATCGACCCAACTCATAACTCTATCGAAAAAAGAGATCAGATTAGTCTGGCATGACTTGTTTTTGGTAAATCCGTGTTGACTATTAGCAATGACCGCATTTGTTTCTAAGTGTTCGCAGACCACTTCCTTAATGATCTTTTCCAGAATTTTGCCTGGTATTGATGTGAGGCTGACCGGACGGTCATTGTTTGGGTCGTTCTTTTTTCCCTTCTTGAAGATAGGGACCACATTCGCCCTCCTCCAATCTGCTGGGACTTCTCCTGTTCTCCAAGAACTCTCGAAGATGATTGTCAGTGGTTCTGAAATAACTTCCGCTAGTTCCTTCAATACTCTTGGATGTAGCTGATCTGGCCCTGGGGACTTGAATTCGTTTAGAGAGCCCAAGTGTTCCTGGACAACTTGCTTCCCTATTTGGGGTTGGATTTCCCCCAATCCTTCGTCCATTCCATGTTGCTGAGGTTGAAGATGGCTTTCTTTTTGTGAGAAGACCGAGGCAAAGAAGGCATTAAGTAGTTCTGCCTTTTCCCTATCCCCTGTCGCCATCACCCCATCTTCTCCTTGCAATGGCCCTATCGCCTCCTTTTTCTTCCTTTTTCTACCAACGTAAGCAAAAAAGCCTTTTTTGTTGTTTTTTATGTCCCTGGCAAGCCTGAGCTCCTTTTGCGCTTTAGCCTTGCGAACCTTTTCCCTACAGGTGTTGGCTATACGTTTGAATTCTTCTTTGGTGATTTCTCCCCTTTTCCACTTCTTGTGCATGTCACTTTTGAGCTTTAGCTCAGTTTTAGCTCAATATTATAATGTAATACAATATAACACTAATAATAATACCATATAATAATATTAATTATATATTCTATATTACATATAATATTACAGTATAGTGGTATAGTTCAATATAGTAATATATAATGCTAATATTGTGCTATGCTAATAATATAACATATTGTATATACATATAATATTGATAATAATATTATAATGTAATACAATATAACACTAATAATAATACCATATAATAATATTAATTATATATTCTATATTACATACAATATTACAGTATAGTGGTATAGTTCAATATAGTAATATATAATGCTAATATTGTGCTATGCTAATAATATAATATATTGTTTGTACATATAATTTGTAAGCCACTCTGGGTCCCCTTTGGGGTGAGAAGGGTGTGATATAAATGTAGTAAATAAATGCAGTAAATAAATAAATAATAAATAAATACATTTTAGACTTAGGCTCGACCAAAGTCTGAAATGACTTGAAGGCACAACAACAACAACAACAACAACAATCCTAATTAACTTGACTATCTCATTGGCCAGAAGCAGGAGCACACTTTCCATTGAAATCCTGATAAATGTATGTTGGTTAAAATTATCTTTATTTTTAAATATTGTATTGTTCTTTCATTGTTGTTGTTGTTGTTGTTGTTGTTGTTGTTGTTTTTGCACTACAAATAAGACATGGAGGGCTGGACTTAGACCATTGGAGGGCTGGACTAGAGTTAAAAACAAACAAACTATGAACAAATTCCTATGCACTCTGCACATGCCTCATTTTGAAGCAAAAAAACCAAACAAAACAGGAACAAATACAGCCTTGATGATGATGATGATAACAACAACAACAACAACAACAACAACAAAGAGGGTTGGAAGAAAGCCCTTGGGCCACTGAGTCCAACTCCTTCTGCCTTTGTGCACCAAAAGCACAAGCAAAGCACCCCTGACAGATGGCCACCCAGCCTCAATTTTAATAATAATAATAATAATAATAATAATAATAATAATAATAATAATAATAAAGAGGGTTGGAAGAGACCCCTTGGGCCACTGAGTCCAACTCCTTCTGCCTTTGTGCACCAAAAGCACAAACAAAGCATCCCTGACAGATGGCCACCCAGCCTCAATTTTAATAATAATAATAATAATAATAATAATAATAATAATAATAATAATAATTATATAATAACCCTAACCCTAATAATAATAATAAGACCTGGCTCTGGCTCACGAATGGGACCCTGAAGAAGGAGACAGAAGGCCTGATCCTTGCAGCCCAGGAGCAAGACATCAGGACAAAGGCAATTCAGGCCAAGATCGAAAAATCCGCTGATGACCCAAAATGCAAACTGTGCAAGGAAACCGACGAAAACATGGATCATATCCTCAGCTGCTGTAAGAAAATTGCACAGACAGACTACAAACAGAGGCACAACTATGTGGCCCAAAGGATTCATTGGAACTTATGCCTCAAGTACCATCTCCCAGCAGCAAAGAACTGGTGGGATCACAAACCTGCAAAAGTATTGGAAAATGAGCACGCAGAGATACTGTGGGACTTCCGAATCCAGACTGACAAAGTTCTGGAACACAACACACCAGACATCACAGTTGTGGAAAGGAAAAAGGTTTGGATCATTGCTGTTGCCATCCCAGGTGACAGTCGCATTGAAGAAAAACAACAGGAAAAACTCAGCCGCTATCAGGACCTCAAGATTGAACTTCAAAGACTCTGGCAGAAACCAGTGCAGGTGGTCCCAGTGGTGATGGGCACACTGGGTGCCATGCCAAAAGATCTCAGCCGGCATTTGGAAAGAATAGACATTGACAAAATTACGATCTGCCAACTGCAAAAGGCCACCTTACTGGGATCTGCCCACATCATCCAAAAATACATCACACAGTCCTAGACACTTGGGAAGTGTTCGACTTGTGATTTTGTGATATGAAATCCAGTATATCTATCTTGTTTGCTGTGTCATAAAATAATAATAATAATAATAATAATAATAATTGGACACAGGCGGAACTGGACAATTTGGACAGAAAAACAAGAAAACTCATGACTATTCATCATTCACTGCACCCTCGCAGTGATGTTGACCGGCTATATCTGCCTAGAAGATCAGGGGGCAGAGGACTCTTGCAAGTCAAACAAGCAGTCAAAGAAGAAGAACATGTCCTGGCAGAATATGTAAAACAAAGTGAAGAACCTGCTTTGACTGAAGTAAAAAATCAGAAACTCCTCAAAGCACAGCAGACAAAAAACCAGTACAAGAAAACCGCACTACAAACTAGAGCTGACAACTGGCACAAGAAAACATTACATGGAAAGTTCCTTGACAAAATTGAAGGAAAAGCTGATAAGGAGAAGACCTGGCTCTGGCTCACGAATGGGACCCTGAAGAAGGAGACAGAAAGCACAGCAGACAAAAAAACCAGTAAAAGAAAACCGCACTACAAACTAGAGCTGACAGCTGGCACAACAAAACATTGCATGGAAAGTTCCTTGACAAAGTTGAAGGAAAAGCTGATAAGGAGAAGACCTGGCTGTGGCTCACGAATGGGACACTGAAGAAGGAGACAGAAGGCCTGGTCCTTGCAGCCCAGGAGCAAGACATCAGGACAAAGGCAATTCAGGCCAAGATCGAAATTACATTGATAGAAATAGCTCTACAGAACCTAGCAGCGCCTGAAAATAATGCTGAGTGTGGTGTTTGCAGCCTCTCCTTGCCCAAAGGCCTCTCCTTCCTTGCATTGCTATTTTGCAAAAAATTGCAAGGTCAAAACGATAAACAAGTTTCAGCATCTGACGATACAAGGCAATATTGCATCGGCTGGGTCTCCTGTGAAAGCAGGGCAGCCAATGTGTTTTCTTCTTGAGGTTCTCCTTGATGTTGTTGATGGTGGCGTTAAAACAGATCTAAGTTGGAGAAAGTGTGCCAAGTTAGTTCCAGGTCCATCGTTGGTGCGGTTCAGAGTGCTCTTAGATTATAGGTGAACTATACATCCCAGTCTCTACAACTCCTAGAAATCGTAGTAAATTCTCCCCAAATCTCTCTCTCTAGTATATTCAGTTGCTGTTCAATTCTTCTGTTTGCTGTGTGCCATAGAAGAGAATAGGAAAGGGTTAAGGGAGAGGCAGTGGTCCATATTCATAGGCATGACTGCATGTAGCGTTGTTACCTTCCTGCTGGAGCAGTACCTATTGATCTACTCACATTTGCATGTTTTCGAACTGCTACCCTGTTTCCCCGAAAATAAGACATCCTCGGAAAATAAGACCTAGTAGAGGTTTTGCTGGATTGCTAAATATAAGGCCTCCCCCGATAGTAAGACCTAGTAAAGTTTGTGTTTGGAAACATGCCTGCCAAACAGAACACCAGAGCATGCAGGATCAGTAAATGTATGTACCATAGATTGTTGTACATAGAAATAATGGTAGTAACAAATTCTTGATAGGATTCACAGTTTTTGTGGTTATGCTTGTTTGTGATGACAGCTACTGTACAGTATAAAATAAATGTTCATTTTTTTTGTTCAACAATAAATGTGCATTCTTCTTCATGGAAAATAAGACATCCCCTGAAAATAAGACCTAGCACATCTTCAAGAGAAAAAAATAGTATAAGACACTGTCTTATTTTCGGGGAAACACGGTAGGTTGGCAGAAGCTGGGGCTAACAGCGGGAGCTCACCCCACTCCCCGGATTCAACCCTGCGACCGTTTGGTCCGCAAGTTCAGCAGCTCAGCGCTTTAACACGCTGCGCCACCGGGGGGCTCCCATTATACAGGCATTGCTAACACATTAACAAACGGAATCGTCTCTAAGAAAGATAAATGAACGGTTATTATGAAAAGTAAGGGGGAAAATAAGAAATGCCATGCTCTTTGATCCATGGTATGTTGACCCTGTGCAGAATGGTCCTGATTCCTATCTTTTTCCATGTTTACCTCAAACAGGACCTGAAAGCCTTTTCCCTGGATCCGCCACCAAAGAGGGCCAAGAAGCCGGCGCAGAAGGAGGACCTTTGGAAGGAGATGGCGGAGCTGGACAGTAGGTAGTCCAAGAGCCAGGCCTTGGCTGCGTCTGCACTGTAGAACGCATGCGGGTTGAGACCACTTAGACTCATAGAATAATAAGAGTCAGAAGAGATCATATGAGGGTTGAATGAAAAGTAATGCCTCCACCTTCGTAACTCCTCAACAGATGGCAGTCCTGGTCTGCGGCAGGTCCTGGCTTGTTCAGTAGACTCTCCTCTACAGTTAGTTCCATTTGGAGGGAAGCCTTAGCATTGAACGGATGTGTTGTTAAAGTGCGAAGTATGGAACCCTGCGCAGACGGGGAAGCCTTAGCACTGAACGGTTGTGTTGTTAAAGTGCGAAGAATGGAACCCTGTGCAGACGGGGAAGCCTTAGCATTGAACGGTTGTGTTGTTAAAGGGCGAAGAATGGAACCCTGTGCAGACGGGGAAGCCTTAGCATTGAACGGTTGTGTTGTTAAAGGGCGAAGAATGGAACCCTGCGCAGATGGGGAAGCCTTAGCATTGAACGGTTGTGTTGTTAAAGGACGAAGAATGGAACCCTGTGCAGACGGGGAAGCCTTAGCATTGAACGGTTGTGTTGTTAAAGGGCGAAGAATGGAACCCTGCGCAGACGGGGAAGCCTTAGCATTGAACGGTTGTGTTGTTAAAGGGCGAAGTATGGAACCCTGCGCAGACGGGGAAGCCTTAGCATTGAACGGTTGTGTTGTTAAAGGGCGAAGAATGGAACCCTGCGCAGACGGGGAAGCCTTAGCATTGAACGGTTGTGTTGTTAAAGGGCGAAGAATGGAACCCTGTGCAGACGGGGAAGCCTTAGCATTGAACGGTTGTGTTGTTAAAGGGCGAAGAATGGAACCCTGTGCAGACGGGGAAGCCTTAGCATTGAACGGTTGTGTTGTTAAAGGGCGAAGAATGGAACCCTGCGCAGACGGGGAAGCCTTAGCATTGAACGGTTGTGTTGTTAAAGGGCGAAGAATGGAACCCTGTGCAGACGGGGAAGCCTTAGCATTGAACGGTTGTGTTGTTAAAGGGCGAAGTATGGAACCCTGCGCAGACGGGGAAGCCTTAGCATTGAACGGTTGTGTTGTTAAAGGGCGAAGAATGGAACCCTGCGCAGACGGGGAAGCCTTAGCATTGAACGGTTGTGTTGTTAAAGGGCGAAGAATGGAACCCTGTGCAGACGGGGAAGCCTTAGCATTGAACGGTTGTGTTGTTAAAGGGCGAAGAATGGAACCCTGCGCAGATGGGGAAGCCTTAGCATTGAACGGTTGTGTTGTTAAAGGGCGAAGTATGGAACCCTGCGCAGACGGGGAAGCCTTAGCATTGAACGGTTGTGTTGTTAAAGGGCGAAGAATGGAACCCTGCGCAGACGGGGAAGCCTTAGCATTGAACGGTTGTGTTGTTAAAGGGCGAAGAATGGAACCCTGCACAGACGGGGAAGCCTTAGCATTGAACGGTTGTGTTGTTAAAGGGCGAAGTATGGAACCCTGCGCAGACGGGGAAGCCTTAGCATTGAACGGTTGTGTTGTTAAAGGGCGAAGAATGGAACCCTGCACTGACGGGGAAGCCTTAGCATTGAACGGTTGTGTTGTTAAAGGGCGAAGAATGGAACCCTGCGCAGACGGGGAAGCCTTAGCATTGAACGGTTGTGTTGTTAAAGTTCGAAGTATGGCACCCTGCACAGACGGGGAAGCCTTAGCATTGAACGGTTGTGTTGTTAAAGTGCCAAGTATGGAACCCTGCGCAGACGTTCGGTCAATTCGACTTAAGCAATGTGCAGTCATTGAATTCTTTTTTAAAAATAATAATCTTTATTGAAGGTTTTTTCCATTATTGCATCGATCTATCTAAAGCAGGGGTCCCCAAAATAAGGCCCGGGGGCCGGATGTGGCCCTCCAAGGTCATTTACCTGGCCCCCGGCCTCATTTATAATATAATATTTTTATATCCGTTTTAATAATATAATATATTGTACATGCATATTATATTGATAATAATATTACAATGTAATACAATATAACACTAATAATAATACCATATAATAATATTAATTATATATTCTATATTACATATAATATTACAGTATAGTGGTATAGTTCAATATAGTAATATATAATGCTAATATTGTGCTATGCTAATAATATAATATGTACATACAGCTGCTCTGAATTCCCTTTGGGGTGAAAAGGATGGGATATAAATGTAGTAAATAAATGTAGTAAATGAATAAATAAATAATTTTGGACTTAAGCTCACCCAAAGTCTGAAATGACTTGAAGACACACAACAACAACAATCCTAATTAACTTGGCTATCTCATTGGCCAGAAGCAGGCCCACACTTCCTATTGAAATCCTGATAGGTTATGTTGGTTAAAATTGTTTTCATTTTTAAATATTGTATTGTTCTTTCATTGTTATTGTTGTTGTTTTGCACTACTAATAAGATATGTGCAGTGTGCATAGGAATTTTTTTCCCCCAAATGATAATTCGGCCCCTCAACAGTCTGAAGGATTGTGGACCAGCCCTCTGCTTTAAAAGTTTGGGGACCCCTGATCTAAAGGGAAGAGTGTCAGGACCCAGGCTGCAGAACACCAATAACCATGCGCAGAGACCAGAATCTATGTAATATCTTTATTAAGGAAATATATAAAGTCAATAAAAACAAGTGTAGAATATAGTTCAGAAGTAGTCCTTTCAGGAAAGGTCAAATATAGTCCAGGAAAACAATGTCCAATATGAGATATTAGAGTCCAAAGTTATAATCCACTTCACCGAAACACACACTATTTGGCAAGCAATAGTGTGGGGAACTGTCCATAGTCTTTGAGGCTTAAGGTAAATCCGAAGGAAACTGGAAAACAAGGCTTGAAACTGAGAAGCAAGGTCCGTGGTTTAAAACGCAAGGCAAGGCAAGACTTGAAACTTGGCAAGATCAAACTTGAAACAAGGCAAACATGAATCAAAAACTGAGTCCATAGAAGTCCATGGTACAAGGCTGGGCAAGAAACTTGACCCGGGAGCTGGGAACTGGAGTACGAAGTCTACACACGATCTCACTCCTCAAGCCGACGAATTTACTCCGCAAGGATTTCTTTGCGGCCAAACACCTATATAGGATCTTGTTTTCCCGCCAAGGAACACTTTCTCTGGGGAACAAGAACCGAAACCTATACTGTGTCCAGATGCATGACTCCTTAAAGTTTCCCAAGGGAAACAGACTTAATCAGCTAATTGTCTGGCAGCTATCCTGGCGCTCCGGCGAGTCGCCTCTCAAGCGCCTCTATCTTGATTATAATAATCCCGGCGAGAAAATGGGGGAGATTTCTGCTCAAGGCTTGTTTGGCTGACTTCTTGTGGGCAAACATCTTGCAGGTGCAAGGGCTCCAATTCTGGCTGAAACGGTGGGAAACCCAAGTTTTCCTCTTCATCTGCCACAATAGTACTTGGAACGGGACTACACGGCCCATGAGTCATCACAAAGAGTAGGGAGGGAGGATCGGGGTAGGTGGGAATGGGAGGGGTAGGAAATAGGGAAGGGAATGGCCCTGACACGGATTTAGGGGTGTGAAGGGATAACTCGTGTGAATCAGGGTAAGGTTCTGGATTAGGGGAAAAAGAGGGAAAGCTAGGGAAAAAATGGGGTTGGGGGTCTAAGAACGACTCCCGGGTTGAGTCCCTATCTAAAGTGGGAGGGGGGTTGGGGGAGGGAGATGGACTTCCACTCTTCTTTCTTCCTTCCGCATTCTTGTATTTCATTTTCCTTTCAGTTCTTCCTGTAAATAAACTTCCAGATCAGACCAGTCCGTTTGTTTCATTGCTTTCCCTGTGTTTCTTTTTACCAAATAAGTTAATTTGTCTATATCTTTAATATCCAATATTTTTTCCAACCACATTGTTATTGTGGGACTCACGGGGTTCTTCCAATTTTTAGCTACTACCCTGTTTCCCCTAAAATAAGACATCCCCATAAAATAAGACCTAGCCGAGGTTTTGCTGAATTGCTAAATATAAGGCCTCCCCTGAAAGTAAGACCTAGCAAAGTTTTTGTTTGGAAGCATGCCCAACGAACAGAACACCAGAGCATGCAGGATTGGTAAATGTACGTACCATACATGGAAATATTGGTAGTAACAAGAAATTATTGATAGAATTCACAGTTTGTCTGGTTATGCTGGTTTATGATGACCACTACTGTACAGTATATAATAAATGTCCATTTTTTTTTGTTCAACAATAAATGTGAATTCTTCTTCATGGAAAAATAAGACATCCCCTGAAAATAAGACCTAGTGCATCTTTGGGAGCAAAAATTAATATAAGACACTGTCTTATTTTCGGGGAAACACGGTACCAATCTTGCAGCAGTTACTGCATATGTGAAAATTTTTATCTTATTTTCTTTTTCTTTTAAAGAGTCTAATTTATCCTGATTTTGCATTTCATATAACCCTAACAGATAATATTCAGGTTTACATTCCAAGTTGATTTTTAAGATTTTCTTACATTCTAAATGAATTGATTTCCAAGAACTTTTAATATTTTTACAGTTCCACCATATATGGAAATATGACCCTATTTGTTCCCTGCAGCGCCAACATTTATTATCTCTATTTTCATACATTAATCCCAATTTTTTAGGGGTTAAATACCATCTGTGAATGGTTTTTAGACAATTCTCTTTCAAATCAATTGAATAACAGTATTTTATTTTTTTATTCCAAATATTTTCCCATTCCTCCATAGTTATAGATCTGCCTATATTCCTGGACCATTTTATCATTGAATCCTTAATTATTTCCGATTCTGTATTCCATTCTATTAATTTATTATATAAAATCATTATCAATTTCTTATTTCTCTAAAGTAAATTGTCCCAAAAGTTGAATTCACTGAATTCTTGACCGGAAAAGGTGTCACCCCAAAGGAGGTTCATCAGAGAATGCAAGATGTTTATGGGGATTGTGTTGATGTGAGTACTGTGTGTCGTTGGGCGAGTAAGTTTAAAGATGTTGAGGTGGGAACATCTGACTTGCATGACAAACAAAGAGTTGGACGTTCTGTGACAGAAACCACCGAGTTTCACAAGCAAAAGGTGGACAGATTGATTCAGGATGATGGTCGTATCACTCAGAGAGAAACTTCAAGCACCATCGGCATTTCACAAGAACATGTGGGTCACATTATTACTTTGCTTGGCTATCAGAAGATCTGTGCACGGTGGGTCCTGTGAGACGCCGGTTGTGGAAACAGAGTGTCGACTTCTTCCGTGACGGCTTCAGAAAACATGTCCCTCATTGGCAGAAATGTATCCAATTGTCTGGTGATGATGTGGAAAAGTGAATAGTGGAAGTTAAAGAGCACAGTCTAAGGATTATTTCTGCGTTTGGTTTATTAAAATATTCCCATCCAAACCCAAGTAACGAAGGTGGAGGCATTACTTTTCATTCAACCTTGCATTCCAACCCCCTGCCCTGCAGGAAAACACAATCAAAGTATCTCTGGCGGATGGCCATCCAGCCTCTGTTTCGAAGGAAGGAGCTTCCACTATTCATTGAAAATCTAGATACCCGTATATACTCAAGTATAAGCCGATTCGAATATAAGCCGAGGCATCTAATTTTACCACAAAAAACTGAGAAATCACTATAAGCCAAGGGTGGTAAATTTCAGAAATAAAAATAGATATTAATAAAATTACATTAATTGAGGCATTGGTAGATTAAATGTTTTTGAATATTTACATAAAGCTCTAATTTAAGATAAGATTGTCCAACTCTAATCAAATCATTATTCTCATTTTCTTCGATGTAAATGTGCTTACGTATTCTTTTAATAATAATAAGTGTAAAATAGTACATGTAATAATAATAAATGCAGGAAAATAATACATGAAATAATAGAGTAAAATAATAAATGCAATAATAATAATAATAATGATCAGAGTGAAGTAATAAATGTATTATTAATAATAATAAAAATAGAGTAAAATAAATGTAATAGTAGCAACAATAATAGAGAAAAATAATAAATGTACCATATATTCTTGAGTATAAGCTGACCCAAATATAAGCCAACCAGGACCCTCACCCGAATATAAGCCGAGGGGGTCTTTTTCAGTCTTAAAAAGAGGGCTGAAAAACTAGGCTTATACTTGAGTATATACAGTATTCATTGAAAAACTATAACAAAATGTGATGCAGGAAGTCCTTCCTGCAAAAGCCAAGTTTGTGCAGTTTCATAAACTTTCCCCCTTTTATTATTGTTTCTATTATTATTGGTATTATTACATTTATTATTTTTATTATTGTTGCTACTATTACATTTATTTCACTCTATTTTTATTATTATTAATAATACATTTATTATTTCACTCTGATATTATTATTATTATTATTGCATTTATTATTTTTCTCTATTTATTATTGCATGTATTATTTTCCTGTATTTATTATTATTATTCTTACATTTATTATTTTACTCTATTATTATTAAAAGCATACATAAGCACATTTACATTGAAGAAGATGAAAATAATGATTTAATCAGAGTTGAACAGTCATATCTTAAATTACAGTTTGATGTAAAGATTCAAAAACATTTAACCTACTGATGCCTCAATTAATGTAATTTTTGGTATCTATTTTTATTTCTGAAATTTACCACCCTTGGCTTATACTGGAGTCAATGATTTCCCAGTTTTTTGTGGTAAAATTAGATGCCTTGGCTTATATTTGGGTCGGCTTATATTCAAGTACAGTAGAATCTCACTTATCCAACATTCGCTTATCCAACGTTCTGGATTATCCAACGCATTTTTGTAGTCAGTGTTTTCAATACATGGTGATATTTTGGTGCTAAATTCGTAAATACAGTAATTACTACATAGCATTAATGTGTAATGAACTATTTTTTCTGTCAACTATGGTATCTAACATGATGTTTTGGTGCTTAATTTGTAAAATCATAAACTAATTTGATGTTTAATAGGCTTTTCCTTAATCCCTCCTTATTATCCAAGTTATTCGCTTATCCAACATTCTGCCGGCCCGTTTATGTTGGATAAGTGAGACTCAACTGTATATACAGCAATAATAATAATAATAATAATAATAATAATAATAATAATAATACTATCTTCCTGCTGGGACTCGGGGCGGCTAACACGGGGCCAAGCCCAAAGAACAAAGAGTAAGCAAAATAAAATACATGTATAGACAACATCTTCAAACAGATAAACATAATAATAATAATAATAATAATCTTTATTTTTATATCCCTCCCCATCTCCCCGAAGGGACTCGGGGCGGCTCACAACAGGGACAAGCCCGAAACAACAACACAACATATTTGACAAAAACTTAAAACATTCCAACAATACACAAAATAAAATAATGGACAATACATTAAAATCCAAGCAGACGAAATCAGAGTAATTAAAAGTGGGGACAGGTTTCATAAAGTGCTGTATCAGGAAATAAGTAACATATTAAAACCACGACAAAGCAATGTAATACAATAATAAAACAACAAAATAAAAACGTAAAAATGATACAATGCAGAGACTACCATTAAATGGTAAAATGGATGAAATGGAAATGACATTGGTAACCTAGGAATGAAAATCGTGTGACATAGTGTAATAGTTTTACATGTATTATTTTCCTGTATTTATTATTATTATTATTATTATTATTATTATTATTATTATTATTATTATTATTATTACATGTATTATTTCACTCTATTATTATTAAAAGGATACATAAGCACATTTACATTCAAGAAGATGAGAATAATGATTTGATCAGAGTTAGGCAGTCTTAACTCAAATTAGAGCTTGATGTAAATATTCAAAAACATTGAAACTACTGATGCCTCAATTAATGTAATTTTATTGGCATCTCGGCTTATATTGGAGTCAATGTTTTCCTAGTTTTTTTGTGGTAAAATTAGGTGCCTCGGCTTATAGCTGGATCGACTTATACTTTAGTATATATGGTACTTTATTTTTATATTTTGCCTCCATCTCCCCGCTGGGAATTGGGGCGGCTAACATGGGGCCAAGCCCAAAGAACAAAGAGTAAGCAAAATAAAATACATGTATAGACAACATCTTCAAACAGAGAAAATAAACATATTAAAACCAGAATAAAGCAATATACAGTAGAGTCTCACTTATCCAAGCCTCGCTTATCCAAGCCTCTGGATAAACTAAGCCATTTGTGTCGTCAATGTTTTCAATATATCATGATATTTTGGTGCTAAATTTGTAAATACAGTAATTACAACATAACATTACTGCGTATTGAGCTACTTTTTATGTCAAATTTGTTGTATAACATGTTTTGGTGCTTAAATTGTAAAATCATAACCTAATTTGATGTTTAGTAGGCTTTTCCTTAATCCCTCCTTATTATCCAAGATATTCGCTTATCCAAGCTTCTGCCGGCCCGTTTAGCTTGGATAAGCGAGACTCTACTGTAATACAATCTATATATATAAAAGAGTGATGGAATCCTGGCGACCGACAAAACAACAAAACTAAACACCCCACAACCTCGAAAATTGACAGCACAACCCCTCATCCATGCCTCTAGGTTGATACAACAAAAAGAGAAGAAAAATAAAGTCCCAATTAGAGGGAGAGGAATAATTGTTTTTATCCAATCGCTGCCAGTTAGAAGGCTAAGCTCTGCCCACTTGGTCTCCTAGCAACCCACTCAGCCCAGGGGACAGGCAAACTTAGGCCTCACTTAGGCCTCTTCCACACTGCCTATAAAATACAGACACCACCAGGCAACGCCACAGCAACGCGTGGCCGGGCACAGCTAGTATTAACATAATAAAATAAAAATGATAAAATGCAGAGACTACCATTAAATGGTAAAAATGGGTGAAATGGAAATGGCATTGGTAACCCAGGAATGAAAATCGTGTGACATAGTGTAATAGTTTCCTGACCTTTATAACAAAGGAGGCAGGCCAGCACAAAAAAGTATGGTTGCTGGGATTTTCAGCATTTATTTTTCGTTCAGAATTGTTCCTCTTTTGGCAGGCAGCTCAGAAAGTGACCCCCGAAGTAGCACCGAGGAAGAGGAGGAAGACCTAGATCTGGGAGAAGCCCCCACCCCGCTCTCCGAATTTCGGTCATTGAAACAAGCAGCCGCCGCAAAGCTCTCCCTTGCAGAAATGGGATCCCCCGGAGAAAAGGTATGGCTCCCATTGCCCTGGGTTTTCCCTGGTCCTGTTAGGATGTGTTGATATTGTCATCATCATTATTACACTAAACACACAAACATTGCACAAATTCTGTAAACACACACATTGAAGATACATATTGGTCACTAGCTGTGCCCGGCCACGCGTTGCTGTGGCAAAGTGGTGGTGGTATTGGTTAAAAATTGTTGTGTCATTTTTATTTGACGTTATTTGCATTTTTTATTAATTTTATTGTAAGTTATATTTTTATTTATTATATTTTATTATTTTCTTGTATTATTTTTAGTTATTTTCTGTTATTATAGTATTTTATTGTATTAATTTTTTAGGGCTTTTTATTATTTTTTATTGGGTTGCTAGGAGACCAAGTTGGAGGAGCTTAGCCTTCTAACTGGCAGCAATTGGATAAAAGCAATTATTCCTCTCTCTCTAATTAGGACTTTATTTTTCTTTTCTTTTTGTTGTATCAACCTAGAGGCGTGGATGATGGGTTGTGTTGTCAAATTTCGAGGTTGGGGGCCCTGTAGTTTTGTTGTTTTGTGGGTCGCCATGATGCCATCACTCTTTTATATATATAGATGGGGGTTCTGTGTGCCAAGTTTGGTCCCGGTCTATTGTTGGTGCTGGTCATGGAGTCTCAAATGTAGGTGAACTACAACTCCCAGAAATGAAGGCCAGCCCCCTCCCCCAGTAGGTTCAGTTGGTCATGGGGGTTGTGTGTGCCAAATGTGGTCCAGGTCCATTGTTGGTGGGGATCACAGTGCTGTGTCTTGATGCAGGGTGAACTACAACTTCCATCATGTGGAGTCAATCCCCCAGACTTCTCCAGTATGCTTAGTTGCGGCTTAGTCCTGCTCTGTTTGTTATGCAGAGTGAGTTGAAAAGAGTAGGAAAGGGTTAAGGGAGAGGCAGTGGGCGGGGTCATGCAAATCCCGGGTTGTGGCGCAGCTGGCTAGTAACCAGCTGCAATAAATCACCACTGACCAACAGGTCATGAGTTCGAAGCCCGGGTCGGGTTAAGCCACCGACCATTAAATAGCCCGGCTTGCTGTTGACCTAAGACAGTTGCATCTGTCAATTAGGAAATTTAGGTACGCTTTATGTGGGAGGCTAATATAACTAATTTACAACACCATAAAACTTCCAGCAAAACATGAGGAAAGGAATGAGGAAGTACAGCCACTAGTGGACAGCGAAGCAACAGCTCCCCCTGTGGCCGGAATCGTGAAGCTGGAAAAATGTTAAATGCCTCTGTGTCTGTCTATACTGTATGTTGTTTGTCTGTTGGCATTGAATGTTTGCCATATATGTGTTCATTGTAATCCGCCCTGAGTCCCCTTCGGGGTGAGAAAGAAGGGTGGAATATAAATACTGTAAATAAATGCATAATAAATAAATGAATGCATTCCACACCAATGGAGAGAGTAAGCAACCCTTGGATGCCAAGTTGTGGAGGAAAAACAAGAAAACTCAGATATGAAAGCCTTCATTGTGTTGAGTCAGTCCCCCTGAACCCCTCCAGTATGTGTAGTTGTTCAGTTGCTGATTAATTCCGCTCTTTGTTGTGCGGCATAAGAAAGGATAGGAAAGGGCTAAGGGAGAGGAGTGGGTGGGGTCATGCAAATTCCAAACCAGTCGAGAGAGAAAGGAACACTGGGTGGAGGGAAAACAGAAAATCTAGGATGAAATGGTCCCCGAATGAAAGGTTTCACTTGTGTGGTGGGCACTATGGTGTTTGTGAAGGACATTGGCAGGGCTCTTGGACATGTTCATGGCGTTCGCTATGACCTGCAATGTCATTGGAGGGAGTGTCTTTGTGGCACTGGGAATTGTAGCTGTTTGTGGAAGCAGGAGCCTGTCTGTGTAAATGGACACCTGTACCACATACACACATACAGATTTTCACTTTTATTATGTGTATAGATAGATGGGTTCGGTTTGCAGCAGGTGAAGAAAGCTGAAGACAAATGGAGACGGGAGGAGGAGAGAGAAAACAGGACATTTTAAAAAGCAACTGGAAAAGTGGGAAGGTGTTGTGGTTCAGTCTGATGATGAAGGGGGATTTAGGTTTATGCAGGCTGATCCAGGAAAAGTTGAAAGCTCTGAATTTTCAGTTGAAAGCTCTGAATTTTCAGAGAGGCCACAGGCTAGCAGGGAAGCAGGGAAGTTGTTGATAAACAGAATAATAGTGAGGCAGAAATTAGTGATAAGGGTGACCTTTCACAGGATTCAGAACATCAACAAGTCTCACACTAAAATCTAAAGAAGGAAAACTGGGAAACACAATGGATAATGACGAATCTACGAAAAGTACTTCCCTAAGAGGGAAGAAAAAGTTCCTTTTTTCTTTTTTTTCTTTTTTACTATTATTTTTTTCTTTTTTGTTCTTTTTTTGTTTTGTTTATTCTTCTGCACCTTTCCCTCACTATCCTTTATTTACTATGTTTTCCTAGCTTTCACTGTAATATTACTTATAACATAATAAAAATTATTTAAAAAAAACAACAACAAGTCCTAAGTGGCTCTGGCAGTGACTCAGAGGAGTCTTCCTTAGGTACAGATGCAAGGTTAAGGTTAAGAGGTCATCTTCCCAGACGTTCTCTTAGAATAGCTGGCAAACATGTGGGAACTCAAGGACAAAGGAATGCTTTCTTAGCCTGTAAGCATGGTTAAATAAGAGAACCAGGGAAAGATTTCAGACGAAGCAACGTTGGTTTTGGGAAGCTAAGTTCCTGCCTTGTCTATGCTCATGGAATATCATTCTTGCTTTTGTTCATGCCTGGATCCTGTTTTGGATTGCATTTTGGAGTTCATGCTGCCTTGTTTTATGACTGATTAGAGACTTTGAACTATATTCTACAGATTTCCTTTACATTTGGATTATTGTTTTCACTGACTGCCTTTGCATTTGGCTTATTGCTTTCTTTACAGCTTTTTATTCAGACTTTGCTATCTTTTATCAATACACTGTAAAAACCAAGTCTGCTGTGATGGAGTGTGTGTTAAGAGCAAGGTGAACCAGCGCTGAGGTGCAACAGAAGGCAAGGGAGTGATGGGGATGGTCCCATTGGAAGGTGCACTTGTGTGCCCCACTGCTGCCCTTTCTCCCTTCCCGGCATCCTCACCTTTGGGCACCTTTTCCCGCAGCCTCCGGACTCCCCCTTGGTCTCAGTGATGTCCCACCTGCTCTCCTTCCTGGAGCATTACTCCCAGATGCAGCGGCTGCAGGAGAAGGCGGGCGAGTACCGCTCCCGGCTGCGCAAGGAGGAGAGCCGGCGGCGCAAGCAGCTCCGGGCCCTGAAGAGGGTCTGCCGGCAGCGCATGCAGGACAAGCTCAGCCTCATCGAGAGCCTGGAGCGCATCATCGCGGAGCAGCAGGGCCTCCTGGAGAAGGTGCACGCAGGTGAGCCCCAGGGAGGCGTCCAAAGAGGCCACTGCCCCTTGTATCCATTCCCCTTTGTACGAGGGTTGAATGAAAAGTAATGCCTCCCCCTTCATAACTCCTCAACGGATGGCAGTCTTATTATGCGGCAGGTCCTGGCTTGTTCAGTAGACTTCTCTACACTTCCATTTGGAGGGAAGTAAGTAAGTAGTAGTAAGTAAAAGTTTATTTGTATACCACCCTCTCTACCAAAAAGGGCGGATTCAGGGCGGTTTCCAATATAAAACCAGCATAAAACATTGTACAATAAAACACTGAAAATACTATAAAACGCTATAAGAATACAAAAAAACCCCATAACAATTGACTAAAACAATCACACAAACAGAAGCAATATAATCACTCAAATAACATATGAATCACAGAAGGAAAAAAAGAAAAAAAAGAAGAAAAAAAGCCTTAGCATTGAACGGTTGTGTTGTTAAAGGGCGAAGTATGGAACCCTACGCAGATGATCGGTCAATGCGACCTAAGCAACGTGCAGTCACTGAATTCTTGACAGCAGAAGTCAAGATCTTCTTCATCCACAGCATTCCCTGCATCTACCAAGCTTGTAACTCTATTGACTTGTTTTTGAGGAATCCATGTTGAGTTATCAATCATGGTATTCCTTTCTAGATGATTGCTGCTCCGTAATGATCTGCTCTGTAATGATCTGCTCCAGGATCCTTCCTGGTCTTGGTGTTCGGCTGACATGTGCTTCCTGTGATGCAACCCAGGTGTCTTCCCTCCTCCATCCAGGTGTGACGCTGCCCTCGGCTTGCCTGCTCTACCCAATGGCTCCGCCCGGTGTCCATCAGCTGGTGGAGTCCATCCATGCGCTCCAAGGAGAGAGGAGCCGCCTCACAGAGGAAGTGGCCGGACTCCGGCAGAAGGCAGAAGACCAGGAGAAGGAGACCGAGTGCCTGGCTGGCACCTTCCGCCAACAGGTGAGGCCCCAAGTGGAGTGGCCATTGTAATGAAGTATGAATTTTGGTTTAAAATTCCCTTTGAGAGGGAATCCATCATATGTTATTATTGTAACTGTTGAAGAAAGTGTACCTCTAAGTGAGAAGCAACATTGAAACCACTACGCTCTGTACCTGAGTAAACTTGTTATTGTTCTTCCTACATCCAAGCCTCTGTTACATATATTCTAAGCCAAGTTACGCTACCCTTTAAAGAAAAGTAAATGTCTCCCTGCATCTTTGGTGGTTGCATCGCTCCAAATTGGTGGCAGTCGTTACAGCCATCACTTGGCCGAGCTGCATCCTAGAAACCCAAGCTTGAGATCAAGCTACAAATCCCTCCTAATCTACCTGTAGTAATGCTTTTAATATTGTCTCCTTCGTCTCCATTATTTTTTAGCTACCACATGTGGAAATACCATACCCTATTTGCCCCGCAATGCCAACACATTGTTATGTATGATAATTGGGCCGGGGTCCTCTACCATTTTAGTATACATTTCCTTTCCAATTCGTTATATTTCTCCATTTAAATTTTTCTTCATCCCCTTCGTTATATTCTGTCTTGTTTGGTTCATGACTGGGCCTTCTATCTGCCATTTGAATCCCAGAGCTGGAAGGGACCCCTAAAGCCCATCCAGACCAACCCCATTCTGCCACAAGGGAAGGCACCATCTGATCCCTCCCGACAGATGCCCATCCATCCTCTGCTTAAAGTCCCCCATCACACTCCCAGGCAATATATTCCACCGTGTAGAGTCATAAGATCCTTAAAAGGATTAGAAGGGACCCCCAAAGGCCATCCAGACCAACCCCATTCTGATCCCTCCCAATAGATGGCCATCCAGCCTCTGCTTAAAGTCCCCCATCACACCCCCAGGCAATATATTCCACTGTCATAGAATCATAGGATCTTAAAAAGGTTAGAAGGGATCCCCAAAGGCCACCCAGACCAACCCCATTCTGCCACAAGGGAAGGCACCATCTGATTCCTCCCGACAGATGCCCATCCAGCCTCTGCTTAAAGACCTCCAGGGAAGGATAGAGGGTCCACCAGATTTCCAGGCAGTATGTGTTACACTAGAATTGGAAGGGATCCCCAAAGGCCATCCTGTCCAACCCCTTGTAAGTAAATAAGTATGTATGCATGTAGCCTCTGTGTCTATCAATCAATCATAGAATTGATAGATCCAATTCAGGGCATGGCAGTAAGATCGAAGAATCCTTGAGTTGGAAGGGACGCCCAAAGGCCACCCACACCCCATATATACTGCTATGAAGTGCAGTTTAACTGCATTGAGCTACATTATATGGCAATGTAAATGCTCAGAATAAAATTCAGTGCAGTTTAACTGCATTATGAAATATTATGCATGGCTTTGAAGGAATCTAGGATATACTACTGACACAAAGACAAATAGCTATGTTTTTAAACTTATTCTGAAACATTATGCTTGGCTTTGGAGGAACCTAGGATATACTACTGACACAAAGACAAAGAGCTATTTAGTCCTACAGTTGGAAGGGAACCCCAAAGGTCATCTAGTCCAACCCTCTTCTGCCAGGATGACAGGAAGCCCTCCTGATAGATGGCCACCCAGCCTCTGTTTGAAAGAAGCAGACTCCCAGGCAGCTGCATATTCCAGTTGGAGTTGGAAGGGACCCCCAAAGGTCATCTATTCTAACCCCCTTTGGCCAGGCAGGAAGACACAATCCAAGTCCTCCAAAGAGGGGCCAGGATAATGTGCTTGATTCTTTCTCCTCTCCCGGCAGATCCAACGCTTGAAGCAACAGATTCAAGAGCGAGAGGAGGAACTGGCCCGGCTCCGCATGGGAACGGTGAGAAAAGCACCCCGCTCTATCCCTTCCAACCCTTGCAAAAAAGAAGGGGAAATCATGGAGATCCACTTCTGCTCCTTTGTGTTGTATGTCTGCCTGTTCAGCTTGTGATTGTTGATGTCCCTGTTCAGCCTCTGATTGAGTCTGATGTTCACGATGGGAATGATGATTGTTCTGCATAACGGGGATGGAGGTGATGTTCCTATTGATGGGTGCGGGCCGGAGTTAAGCTCAGAGGAAGTGGGGCCTGAGCAAGGTCATATTTCTGAGAAAGACCTTTCACTGATTTTCTCTGACGGTGACTCTGAAAATGCTTTGCCAGGTGCTGGCAATAATGAAACCTTGAGCAGAAAGCAGAGTTTCAATAAACATAGGCAAGGCAGTCAAAACTTCAGGTGCTCTGCTCGTTTACAGCTAAGAAAAGATAACAACTCATTATCTTATGGGAAAGCAAAGAAGAATGCTGTCTTGTCAGTTCCAGCCCTTGGAAAGGGTTTATAATGATTCATCTGAGACATTAGTTCAGTTGAGTCAACATCTCTTAACCTTGCTGGTTTAGTTTCAAGCTCCATGCTCCATGTTTCAAACACCAGGTTCTTGTCAGGTTAAGCTCATGCCTGAGGATTCTTGCTGTTTTGGTTCCTTCTCTTTTTCATGTACTTTGCTCTATAGATCTGGATGTAATGTTGGACTTGGCTTTTTCCTGCAATTCTATGGATTATCTTGGATTTTTGGATTAATACTTTATTACTATTTTTATTGCTTTGCCTACATATACTCTACACTAAACTGCTTGCTGATTTTACCAACCTGTAATGCTGTTTCAAGTCAGAGGGTTCCGGTGACACGTTGGACCTTCTGTGCATTGTCTCCTTTGCAGGGGATCACCGACTCGGAGAAGCGGATCCACAACCTGACGGTGGAGAACGAAGGGCTGAAGCAGAGCCTGGGCCTCACGCAGGGCCTCTTGGAGAAGCTGGCCTCTGCCTCGGCTCAGCCTCCGGCCCCCCTCCTCAAGGTCGGGCCTCCTGGCAGAGAACCACAGGGCTCTAGAGTTGCAAGGGACCCCCAAAGGCTATCTAGTCCAAGCGGATTCCCGCTATTAGCAGTGTCTCCCACCCAAGTTGGAATTGTGGGAGTTGGAGTCCAAAACACCTGGAGGGAGGGCTGAAGTTGACCCATGCCTGACTCCATGACTTAGAGCTAGCTTTCCTTGCTTATAGTCTGAGCACATTGCTTGCATCGATGCAATCTCTGATCTCTCTTTTTCCTTCCAGGAGAATGAGGACCTGCGGGGCAAAGTCCAGCGCCTGGAGGCCACGTTGCAGCAGAAGGTGGAGGAGGCGGTGGGGCTGGAGGCCCAGGTGGACCGTCTCCAGTGGCGCAAAGAGGAGGAAGTCCGCCGCCTGGAAGAGCACCTGCGCGGCCTCCAGCTCTCCCTGGAAGCCCAAAAGAGCCGCCCACCTGAGATCCAGGTGAGCCTGGGTGCAATTTCTCATGTGACCACTAGAGGCCACTCAAGATGCCTTCAAGTCCTTTCTGTTTCTGGGGCTGAGAAAGTGTCTCTCCCAAGGCCATCCAGTGGCCAAGTGGAGATTCGAACCTGGGTCTTGTCCAGTGCTGAAACCGCCATATTATGGTGCCTTAAACAGGTGGAAATCCGTACATACATGACTTACCATCCAACACTGAAACCGCCATACTATGCTGCCCTAACCAGCTGGAATCCAGTACATGGATGACCTACATGCATCCTGAAAAATACATCCCTTCAAGGAATTTTCTAATTCCTCCGGGCTATTGTATAGTATGTTTCCATTAGCAGTTATGATAAGTCAAAACTATTTGATGCACCCTTGGAAAAATTACATTTACACAACAACAGCAACATGTAACAACACCGTGTAATTACTGTAATAACACTATGCAACACAATTTTTGTTCCTGGGTTATCAATGTCATGTAGACACATGCATGCACGCGCGCACAACATCTACTCCTGTTTGCCAGCATGTGTTTGCCAAAATATATAAAATATAATGCATCTGCATGTGTTTGCATATGTATGTATGTATGTGTGTGTGTGTGTATATGCACACATACACACACATACAACATCGCCTCCTGTTTGCCTGTGTATATAATGATCATATATATGCATGTGTTTGCAAAGTATATAAACTACGGTGCATCTGCATGTGTTTACATATAAAGTAGTCTCACTTATCCAACACTTGTTTATCCAATGTTCTAGAGTATCCAATGCATTTTTGTAGTCAATGTTTTCAATATATCGTGATATTTTGGTGCTAAATTCATAAATACAGTAATTTCTACATAGCATTACTGTGTATTGAACTACTTCTTCTGCCAAATTTATTGTATAACATGATGTTTTGGTGCTTAATTTGTAAAATCATAACCTAATTGGATGTTTAATAGGCTTCTCCTTAATCTCTCCTTATTATCCAACATATTCGCTTATCCAACATTCTGCCGGCCCGTTTATGTTGGATAGGTGAGACTCTACTGTATATGTATGTATGTATGTATGTATGTATGTATGTGTGTATATACACACATACACACACACACATACAACATCACCTCCTATTTGCCTGTGTATATAATGATCATATATATGCATGTGTTTGCAAAGTAAATAAAATACAGTGCACCTGCATGTGTTTGCACACACACATACAGAACATCGCCTCCCACATCTCTCATCCTGAATAATCTATATCTAGAATAATAGACTCCTAGAGTTGGGAGGGACCCTCAGAGGCCATCCAATCCAGCCCCCTTCTGCTAGGTGGGAGGACACCATCAAAGCACTCCCGACAGATGGCCACCTGTTTCTTTTCTCCAATGCATATCCAGTACGTGACCCAGACGGTGGAGGTGGACTCCCCGCGCAGCCTGCAGGCCCTGGCCGAAGCCGAGGAGCGTAACCGAGCCTTGACCGAGCAGCTCTCCGGCCAGGCCCAGCGCTGCCAGCGGATGACCCAGCAGCTCCACTCCTCCGAGGAGGCCGCCCGAGGCCTGCGGAACAAGGTCAGGCAGGAACGGAAGGGGTCAGCACAGGCGGTGGAAGGGGGCGGGATGGACGCCTAAGCGCTCTTCTTCTTCCTCTCCCTCTTTTCCCCTCTTGTTCCTCTATGTCGTCGTCATAATCATCATCAACATCATCTTCTTCTTCCATTTCTTTTTGTTTTCGTTTTCTGCTTTGTTGTCTTCTTGTTCTTCTGTTTCTGTTTCTTCTTCTATTTCGTCATCCTCTTGTTCTTGTTTCTGTTTCTGTTTCTTCTTGTTCCTCCTCCTCTTGTTCCTCTATGTTGTCATCTTGTTCTTCTTTTACTTCTATTTCTTCTTGTATTCTTTCCTCTATTTTGTCTTCTTCTTGTTCTTGTGCTTCTATTTCTGTTTCTATTTCTTCTACTACTTCTATTTCTTTTTGTTTTCCTTTTTCTATTTTGTTTTCTTCTTGTTCTTCTGTTTCTATTTTTTCTTGTTGTTATTGTTCTTCCTGTTCCTCTTCTTCCTCTATGTTGTCATCTTTTTGTTCTTCTTTTACTTCGATTTCTCCTCTTATTCCTTCTTCTATTTCATCTTCTTCTTGTTCTTCTTGTTCTTCTGTTTCTGTTTCTATATCTTCTTCTTCTCCCTTCTTTTCTTGATGTTCCTCTGTGCCATCATCTTCTTATTCATTTTTACTTTTACTTCTTCTTGTATTCTTTCTTCTATTTTGTTTTGTTCTTCTGTTTCTATTTCTTCTTGTTGTTCTTCCTGTTCTCTCTTTTCCTCTTGTTCCTCTGTGTCTTAATCTTTTTGCTGTTCTTCTAGTTTTTCTTCTATTTCTTCTTGTTTTCCTTCTTCTATTTCCTCTTCTTGTTCTTCTGCTTCTGTTGCTATTTCTTCTTGTTGTTCTTTTTCTCTTCCTCCTTCATCTCTTGTTCCTTTATGTCAGCATCTTCTTGTTCTTCTTTTACTTCTATTTCTTCTTGCATTTCTTCTTCTATTTTTCTTCTTGTTATTTTTCTTGTTCTTCTCTTTCTGTTTCTATTTCTTCTTGTTGTTCTTCTTCTTCCTCTTCCTCTGTGTCATCATCTTGTACTTCTATTTCTTCTTGTATTCCTTCTCCTATTTTGTCTTCTTGTTCTACTGCTACTTCTTCCTCCTACTTCTCTTGTTCCTGTATTTTGTTGTCCTCTTGTTCTACTTGTACTTCTATTTTGTCTTCTTGTTCTATTGCTACTTCTTCCTCCTACTTCTCTTGTTCCTGTATTTTGTTGTCTTCTTGTTCTACTTCTATTTTGCCTTGTTCCTGTTTTGTTTCTGTTTCTATTTCTTCTTGTGGTTCTTCCTTTTTTTCCTCGTTTTTCCATGTCATCATCTTCTTGTTTTTCTCCTACATTTACTTCTATTTCTTCTTGTTCTTGTTCTACATCTTCTTCTTCTGTTTCTGCTTCTATTTCTTCCTGTTACTATTTTTCTTCCTCTCCCTTCTCCTCTTGTTCCTCTATGTCATCATCATCTTGTTCATTTTCTACTTCTATTTCTCGAAGAAAGTGCTACTGTGCACAATATCTTACTGGAAATCTCTTATGGATTCCTAGGGGGGAATGTCAGAGATCATAGCCAGAAAAGGTCTGCTGATTGAAACTATGATTTCTTCACTATGGCCGTCTCCAAATACCGTTTCTTTATTTGCACTGTTTTGTCTCCATCGATGACAGATCTCTGCTTACGAGTCCGAAATCGCAGGGTTGCGCCAAGAGCTGCTCTGCGAGATCAACCAGTTAGAGGCCAGGAAGGAAGAGGCTGTCCGGGAGGCCTCCCAGTGCTCCCAGCAACAAATGCAGCACCTGCACCAACAACTGGCAGGTAACACTATGTAACAAACTTTGGAAAATTGTTTATGCAGTTCTTTCTTTGAAAGTAGTTGTTCTACTCCAGAAACTTTGTTTTTGTGGCACAAACTATGTTGAATTGGTTGAGACTGTATTACATATTTATTTATTTACAGTATTGATATTCTCACCCTGAAGGGGACGCAGGGCGGATCACAGAACATACATATGCGGCAAATATTCAATGCTGTGTATACACTGATAAGACAGACAATTGTACATCAATAGAGGTATATAGGCTTTTCCCATTTTCAGCATCTTGGAAGCTTGTGCTCTAGCCTGGAGACATCTTTTCACTCAGCACCACACCCGAGTCCAGCAGTATTAACTACAGCAGTTTATTAAGAAAAGCAGGTACAAAGGGGAAAAAGAGCAGTAGAAAAGGAGCTATAAAATAGCAATAGTCCATTGACAAAAGAGCGGTAGTCCAAAAATGGTACGGTACATGAAGTCAAGGAAGTCAAGATTGTTGGAAAAATGTCATCCTGCACTGCTTAAGTCTCTATGGTTAGATAGGAAGCCTAGAAAAGAGTTAGGGACACCTTCCCCAGTTCCATTCATGCTCTGACTAGGCTTTACTATTGTTTCCTCCTTCCTGTCCTATTTAGGTCAACCCACCCTTTGATGCTTTAGAAATGTGATCTCTCCTAGGGTTGACATAACTTCCCAATTTGGCCTTTGGAATGTTTATGGCCCTAGAGAAGAAGCGACCCACGAGGTTTGGTCGCCATTCCTGTTTCCTGCTTTGTTCCAGAGAGAGGACGCACTTTTGTCCCTCTTCTAGTCAAGATGTAGCTATCTAGATCTTTGTTATTTTGATCCGTCTATGTGTATTAGATCAGATTAGATTAGATAGTAAGCTCCAAACCTTTTCTATCCATCAATGAATTTCTTTTTACCTCAATAAATGCTTTTAAACTTTAAAGCTAACTTTGCATTCCTTTGCCTTCCTGAAGACACAGAGGCCTTCCAAAACTCACACCGCGTAAGTCTTACTGCTGCATTTTACTCTGCTATTTTAATGGGAATTTATCTCATAAAGTGGGTGATTAGAGCTTAACGGATCATCAGTTTCCAACAAAGATCACAGGCATAAATCCATAAGCATGAAAGCAGGAACTTTTCCCAAGGCAGGAACATAAGTAAACACAGAAGACTTGAATCATGAACTTCAGAGCTGAGACAGGAACCTGAACCTTTTGGCAACATTGTCTGCTCTGAGAGACGCCAAGTAAACATCACTTAATTTAAGCCCAAGCCCAACCAAGAAGCCA
This sequence comes from Anolis carolinensis, assembly GCF_035594765.1. NCBI lineage: Eukaryota > Metazoa > Chordata > Lepidosauria > Squamata > Anolidae > Anolis > Anolis carolinensis. The sequence goes on along the minus strand of NC_085844.1, from coordinate 3,081,123 downwards.
TGACATCATGCCTCACACATCTGGGTGTCAAGGTTTTCTCACATAGTGTCTCTGAACGTCTAATTTATCTATCCTTCACTCTCTCTGTCCGGAGACATAATCTTATATCACAGGAAAACTCCCAATCAGCTGAAGGCTGATTCCCGTGAGAACTGGACTTTTCTCCTGTTGCTAAGGAACAAACATTGGAATCCAAAACATATTCTGTCTCATCTTTGACTGCCTGCATTTCTCTCTGATCTAAGACCTGCAATTAATCCTGATCATACACAGACTCCTCAATAGGAAACCCATCATCTCCTTGTCCTTTGAGAAATCCCCAGTCTCTTGCTGAGTCCCAACAGACGTCCCTCAAAAGGGGCTCCAGGTGCAGCTCCTGAAGCAGCTTTGGCTCAGCACTAAATTAACATATGATGTGAATCTAATGTGCACCCTCATTTTTGGCAAGGTGGTTCAGCCAAAAAAAGTGAGTGTTAGATCCGAGTAAATACAGAAATTCCTTGGACTCACTGGCCTTGCAGAGTCATGAATCAGCAGCATAACAAACCATTTCTCTTCTCCTTGTCTTCTCTTCCAGGCATACAACAGCGTCTAGACTCCCTCCAGCCGCTCCTCCGGGGCATGAAAACGGACTACGGCAGCCTGCGTGGGCAAGTGCGCAGCTTTGCCGACTGCTATGAAGCCGCCCTCAATGAGGCTCGGAGTCAGGTGAGAGCCTTGGGCAGGTGAAGGGTGATGGGCTTCACCTGATAGCTGGGGATAATAAGGACATTAGGGATCTACAGCAGAGATTTGAGTACAGCGTAGCCATCGCTATATATCAGCGTATGGTAGGAAACGGGAGAGAAAATAATGGTCAAAAAAGTAAAGGTTTCAAAAGGTAAAGACTTACTTCAATTGTTTCAAGTAATCCATCTCAGATAAAAGAGTAGATAGATACAATAAAGAGACCTAACTTTGGTAAAAGAGTCCCTAATGCTGACTCTTATGACTGCGTGTAAGAGAGAAGCCTCATGGTGCTCCCTTCTCAAGCAAAAGGGAACAAAGCACTAAAGGCTTTTGGGAATAAGGCTGCTCGTAATTATAATAATACTCCTTCCGCCATTCAGTTTCACAAAGGAAGGGTTGGAAATGCAGCTTGGTTAGGACCTTACAGGAATCAACAGAGGCTGGATGGCCGTCTGCCAGGAGGGCTTTGATTGTGTCTTCCTGCTTGGCAGAAGGGGGTGTTGGAGTAATGGTTTGTGTGGTATGAAATGTTCACTCATTGTTAAAGCTAGTGTGTGTGCAATTCCAGTAGATAAATGGTTAAGTGCATAGAGGAAGATTTATTGTTAGAGTGGCACTTTGTAGCTTCTGCAGATGTAGCCGGACATCAGTCACTGGAAAGTGTTGGGAATAAGCTCAAATGACCCTCCTTTGTGAGGTAAATTCCCAGGAAAACAGCAGAGTGTGTGGAAGTATCCCATCCAAAACAGCAGGAAACTTACATGAAGTGAGTTTCAGGAAAGCCTTTGTTCTTCAGCATGGCAAAGGATCGCAAAGTCAGCTTAAAGTTTAAAAGTATTTACTGAGGTAAAAGAAATCCATCGTAGATAGGAAAGGTTTGGAGCAGGGGTCCCCAAACTAAGGCCCGGGGGCCACATGCGGCCCTCCAAGGTCATTTATCTGGCCCCCGCCCTCGGTTTTAGACTTTGACTTGAAGGCACACAACAACAACAACAACAACAACCATCCTAATTAACTTGACTATTTCATCAGCAAGAAGCAGGCCCACACATCCCATTGAAATCCTGGTAGGTTTATGTGGGTTAAAATTATTCTTATTTTTAAATATTGTATTGTTCTTTCATGTTGTGCATTGTAGATGGTAAACGGAAGCTCTTACATGTGCCCATGAGCCCAGAGTCACCCTGCAGAACAATGACACACCACTCAGATTTGCAGAACAAATAATACAAGAACTTTACTAATTCCAAGAGATCCAAAGAGCAATGGTATTCACAATGGTCCCTCTGATTGCTTACAGAAACCCAGCAGTCATAAACAGTCCCTTTTCAGTCCATAAATCTGCTTCAGTGAAGAATACAGTCCTCAGAAATAGCAAGGACTCTCTGAGTACAGAGCCATCTTCCCCGGGCAGTACTCAGTCACCACACAGACTCACACTGAACAAAAACTTGTTCAAACCGGTTCTCCAGCATCAGAACAGAAACAGTTTCAAATCAAATTACAGGTCTTTGCAGGTTCAGCCAATCGGCTTCATGAACTTCATTTTCCAGTTAACACACAAATATAGCACAGTGCCTTTGCAAACCATAACATTTTGTTGGCCTTTTTTTTTGCACTACAAATAAGACATATGCAGTGTGCATAGGAATTTGTTCATATTTGTTTTTAAACTATAGTCTGTCCCCCCAACACTCTGAGGGACCGTGGACCGGCCCTCTGCTTAAAAAGTTTGAGGACCCCTGGTTTGGAGCTAACTAGCTTATCTTATCTAGGTCTAAGATAGGTAGGCTGGTGAAAATAATAAACAAATCTAGATAGCTACATTTTGCGTATGAGAAGAGGCAAAATGCATCCCTTTTGATGAAACAAAGGGATCAGAAAGAGAATCAGGATCAGAATGGTGACCAAACTGCATGGTCTGTGCCTTTTGCTCAGGGCCATAAAAATTCCAATCTAAATTGAGGAAGTTACCTCAAATCCCTAGGAGAGATCACATTCCTAGATCATCAAGTGAATAGGTGGATCTAAACAGAACAGGAAGAAGGAAGAAACAGTTAAAAGCCTATCTGGCGTGCATGTGACTATAGAGATGTGTCCCTCAGCTCTCTATCTAACAATAGAGACTTGAGCAGTGCAGGATGACATCTCTAACAGAAAGGAATGTGGGCGTCAACAAGTTAACTGATAATGGGGTTGTTGTATGTCTTTCGGGCTGAGTGGCCATGTTCCAGAAGTTCTGGAACATGGCCACACAGCCCGAAAGACATACAACAACCCTGTGATCCCAGCCATGAAAGCCTTCAACAACACATTGAACATCTCTACGGGGAGAAATTGTTCCAAGATGCCTGCCATAGATGTGGGCGAAACGTCAGGAGAGAATACTTCTGGAACATGGCCACACAGCCCGAAAGACAACCCTGTGATCCCGGCCATGAAAGCCTTCGACAACTAACTGATAATGTTCTTCGCCGGTTGCCATCAATTGAGCAGGACATGTGGATGAGCTTCTCCAGCTGTGCTTTTGTAAATAGCTGTAAATTACTGCAATAAAAGTTCAGAACCGCCGGGCTTGGCAGACAGCTACGTGTGTATGTCGTGGGCTTAAGCAGATTGCTAGATTGCCGACGGAGGGGAGATTGAGACGGACAGCTGAATAAGTCTCAATTTAACCCTCACATTGACAGGGGCCTGGACTGGATGGCCTTTGGGGTCTCTTCCAACTCTAGAATTCCAAATGAGTGGGCATCCTTGGCCTTGTCTCTTTCTTGCATCCCTTTCATCCAGATGAGTTCGGCCATCAACGAAGTGTCCAACGCCAACCATTCGCTGCGGGAGCGCTACCAGCGAGAGGTGCAGCTGCGCAAGAAATACCAGGACCAGCTCTTGGAACTGAAAGGTACTCGGCATTGAGGGAATGGTGGGAGTTGAAGTCCAAAACACCTGGAGGGCCCAATTTTGCCTATGTTGTAGTTCAATATATAATAATAACTAAACACAGTTGTCTATTCTAAACAATATCTGAGAAATATGCACCACGATAAAGGTTCAAAGCATAGAACACAATATGTATATTAGAACATCATATACATAATAATGTTAACAATAATACAAATAATACAACTGATGACCAAATTCAGTCAGCTGTAGTAAACTGGAGTAAACCTGGGAACCAGTAGTAAACGGCTTATGTAAATGGCTTACGTCGGCTCACAGCCAGCCACTCTAAAATAACATCTATTTGACCGGGCTTCCTGGCTAGGAACTATAAAGGACTGCAACATCTGTTCCCCTATTTGGAAGCTTATCTCCGAAAAACTGAATTTATTGTCAACAAACTGAAGCTACGGGTAATTGACTGCATTTACATCCTGAGGAGTCCTATAGAATTGCTGCAAGACTTCAGAGACTTTGATTTGATTTGTTTTGACTCCAAGCCAGGTTTGAGCTAATTGATTTGTACACTGATATATTTAGTTTCACAGCATATTACATTTATTATTTATTTTATTTATTTACCGCATTTATATTCCGCCCTTCTCACCCCGAAGGGGACTCAGGGCGGATCACATTATACATATAGGCAAACATTCAATGCCTTTTAACATAGAACAAAGACAGACAAACATAGGCTCCGAGCGGGGCTCGAACTCATGACCTCCTGGTCAGAGTGATTCATTGCAGTTAATTGCACTGGCTTGCTCTCCCGCCTGCGCCACAGCCCGGGCCCAAAATTACATACCATTTTGGAGAGACTGAATGTAAACATATTGTGTTGCTAACAAATTTCAGTTGGAGTCTGGTTGATATATGTTTGATATATGTTTTATACTGAAAACTGCTCTGTGTAGCATTTAAATCTGGATGATTGCAGTCTATAAATTTTTATACTCTGTAAGTTACGACTGTGTGCCACTACAGCTGACTGAATTTGGTCATCAGTTGTATTATTTGTATTATTGTTAACATTATTATGTATATGATGCCCTAATATACATATTGTGTTCTATGCTTTGAACCTTTATCGTGGTGCATATTTCTCAGATATGTTGTAGTTCAGCCAGCAGCTGAAGATCATAGAATCATAGAATCATAGAATAGTAGAGTTGGAAGAGACCACATGGGCCATCTAGTCCAACCCCCCGCTAAGAAGCAGGAAATCGCATTCAAAGCACCCCCGGCAGATGGCCATCCAGCCTCTGCTTAAAAGCCTCCAAGGAAGGAGCCTCCACCACAGCCCGGGGGAGAGAGTTCCACTGTCGAACAGCCCTTCTCACAGTGAGGAAGTTCTTCCTGATGTTCAGGTGGAATCTCCTTTCCTGTAGTTTGAAGCCATTGTTCCGTGTCCTAGTCTGCAGGGCAGCAGAAAACAAGCGTGCTCCCTCCTCCCTATGACTTCCCTTCACGTATTTGTACATGGCTATCATGTCTCCTCTCAGCCTTCTCTTCTACAGGCTAAACATGCCCAGCTCTTTAAGCCGCTCCTCATAGGGCTTGTTCTCCAGACCCTTCATCATTTTAGTCGCCCTCCTCTGGACGCTTTCCAGCTTGTCAACATCTCCCTTCAACTGTGGTGCCCAAAATTGGACACAGTATTCCAGGTAAAGTGGTCTGACCAAGGCAGAATAGAATAAGGGGAGCAGGACTTCCCTGGATCTAGACGCTATTCCCCTATTGATGAGTCCAGAATCCCATTGGCTTTTTTAGCAGCCGCATCACATTGTTGGCTCATGTTTAACTTGTTGTCCACGAGGACTCCAAGGTCTTTTTCGCACACACTGCTGTCAAGCCAGGCATCGTCCCCCATTCTGTATCTTTGATTTCCATTTTTTTCTGCCGAAGTGAAGTATCTTGCATTTGTCCCTGTTGAACTTCATTTTGTGAGTTTCGGCCCATCTCTCTAGTCTGTCAAGATCGTTTTGAATTCTGCTCCTGTCTTCTGGAGTGTTAGCCATCCCTCCCAGTTTGGCGTCATCTGCAAACTTGATGATTGTGCCTTCTAACCCTTCGTCTAAGTCGTTAATAAAGATGCTGACGATGAGGAGATGGTTGTGAGGACCGATGGGTTTTCCAGTGAGGAAAATAAGGGGATTTTACAGCAGGATTCTGCCTATGAACAGGAGCCGGAGAGGGAAACAACTTCTGAGCCAAGTCGGCTGGCATCGGATGACAAGGAGATGATCCTTTGCCCTAATCGTTCCTTAGCAACGCCAGATAAGGAACTGCAAGAGAGGGAAGTTTCCCCTGAGAACACACCTGCTGTTAGTAGTAGGAGTTTGAAGCTCAATTTTAGGGAGGAGGGAGCAAAGCTTCGGAGGTCAAACTGAATTAGTGAGAAAACCTTGAAGCATGTAAGCAGATGCCAACAGCATGATTTCAAGGCTATGTTTGCATGACCTGTAATCCTTAAATGAAAAGAGTGTTTTCGTTAGAGTCAGATCAGGCAACATCGCTTAACAGTGAGGATCTCAAGCCTCGTTTCCAGTTCATGTCTTAGTTCCAGATCTTGGCAGTTTGGATGCATAGTATCCAAGTTTTTATAGTCTGGTTTTTGCATTCATGTTCATGTCTTGGTCCTTGTTTCTCTGGATTTACTATCATGTTGGATTTTGATATTTCTGTACCTTGTTTTATGAAACAGCTCTGAACTGTTTGGATTATTACCTTTGCATTCTCTCCTTACGTTTCATCCACATCTCTGGCAGGCATCCTCAGAAATGGTGAGGTTTGTTGGAAACTAGGCAAGTGGGGTTTATATATCTGAGGAATGTCCAAGGTGGGCTGTTAGGAATTGTAGCAGTTGATGTCAAAAACACCTGGAGGGCTGAAGTTTGCCCATACTTTGTTTAAACATATGAAACATTTAATTTTAAAATATAGAAACTAATAGTAATTAGAATCCTCCTGCAATATTTAGTCCTTGGTGATTCTCCTCTTCTTAAGCTCAGCATTTTTGCTGGTGGCAAATGGGATGTTTAATTACTTGCTCTATCCATAGTCTTCATTCCCCTTGTGTCTGTTTCTGTCCCCAAAAGAAATGGGAGGAAAAAGACTTTTAATTACTCATTTCCTCTCATTATTTTTATTTTTCCTTTGCAAAAAAAAAGCACTGCATTGAAAAGCACTGTAGCTATAAGAAAAGTTGAGTAAATCTGATTACAGAATGGCTAATTGGGCATCGGGGCATCTTCAGAGGTTTGTTCAGAAGTTTGTTGGACAATTTGGCAAGTCGGGTGTATATCTACCTGTGGAATAATGTCCCAGGTGGGAGAAATAAAGAACCCTTGTCTGTTTGAAGTAAGTGTGGATGTTGCAATTAGCAAGCTTGAATAGCATTGAGTGGCCTTGCAGCTGCAAAGTCAATCAATGAGAGTATCTGCCTAGAGGTAGTCTGGCTGTTGTTGCCTAGAGGCATCCTCTGTTGTGAGGAACTTGATTGGGTCGCTGTGAGTTTTCTGGGTTATATGCCTATGTTCTAGAAGCATTCTCTCCCGATGTTTTGCCCACATCTATGTCAGGCATCCTCAGAGGTTGTGAGGTCTGTTGGAAACTAGGCAAGTGGTGTATATATTTCTGAACTTTGGGTTGTTGTGAGTTTTCCAGGCTGTATGGCCATGTTGGAGAAGCATTATCTCCTGACGTTTCAGCCACATCTATGGCAGGCATCCTCAGAGGTTACAAGGTCTGTTGGAAACTAGGAAAGTGAGGTTTATATATCTGTGGAATAATGTCCAGGGTGGCAGAAAGAACTATTGTTTTTTGAGACGAGTGTGAATGTTGCCATTGGCCACGTTGATTAGCATTGAATATGCTTTGCAACTCCCAACATTCCAGTGTTCAGGGTTGTTGTATGTCTTTCGGGCTGTGTGGCCATGTTCCAGAAGCATTCTCTCCTGATGTTTCGCCCACATCTATGGCAGGCATCCTCCGAGGTTGTGAGGTATTCCAGTGTTCATGACGAATGTTCCGTCCACGCTGTTGAAACCGGAAGACTTGACCCATTGGCCCTGCAGGCAGTCAATCAGGGCTGGCTGGTAATTAACTCGTGTGCTGCTGGAAAGCTTGCCGGAACACAGATGCACAATCCAAACAGCAAACAATTGATCTAACATTTCCCTCTAACAACAAAATACACCAACACAAATATTGTGTGATATAATGTTATTCCATTGCATTGAGTCAGGGCAGTTAAAGCATTGATTCCATAGTCTGGATGCATCGTAATGCTTTTCTTCTTGTGCCGTGCCCTTCGCTCCCCGTCCTTTGCAGGAAACATCCGCGTTTTGTGCCGCCTGAAGCCGCTGACCAAAGGCGAGGAGGAGCAGGAGGGCGAGGGAGGGGCCAGAGTGGAGGCGGACCCCTCGGACGAGGCCTGCGTGACTGCCCGCTACAAGGGCAAGGAGCACAGCTTCCGGCTGGACAAGGTCTTCTTGCCACAGGCAACACAGGAGGAGGTGAGGAGGATCCCTCTCCCTTCTGTCATTTTGGGCACGCTCACCGTAGAATCGATGACCCCCAAAGGTCATCTAGTCCAGCCTCATCCTGCCAGGAAGGAAGATACAGCCAAACAGATGGTCATCCAGGCTCTGTTTAGAGATATAGAACTGGAAGAGACTCCCAAAGGTCATGCAGTCCAGCCTCATTCTGACATAAAGACACAACCAAGCCCTCCCGACAGATAGCCACCTGAATTATGGCATCTTAGAGCTGGAAGAGACCCTCAAAGGTCATCTAGTCCAGCCTCATTCTGACACAAAGTCACAACCAAAGCCCTCCCAACACATAGCCATCCAGACCCTGCTTAGAAACATAAAAGCTGGAAATGGACACCAAAAGTCATCTAGTTCAGCCTTATTCTTCCATAAAGTCACAACCAAAACCCTCCCAACCGATAGCCATCCAGTCTCTGCTTAGAAGCATAGAGCTGAAAGAGACCCTGAAAGGTCATCCAGTCCAGCCGCATTCGGCCACGAAGGAAGACACAACCAAAGCCCTCCTGACAGATGGCCATCTAGACTCTGCTTAGATACATAGAAGCTGGAAGAGACCCCCAAAGGTCATCCAGTCCAGCCGTATTCTTCCACAAAGACACAACCAAAGCCCTCCCAACAAATAGCCATCCAGACTCTGCTTAGAGGCATAGAGATCCCAGGCATCCAGTCCGGCCCCATTCTGCCACGATCACATGGATCCTGCACCCCACTTGTCTTCTTCAGGCTAGACATTCCCCGCTCCCTAAAAGTCACTCCATTGAGAAATTAAGAGTTTCCAGACCTTTGATTGTTTTTGGATGCTTTCTTCTAGATGCCTTGCAGCTTATTATTATTATTATTATTATTCCAGGTGAGGTCTGACCAAAGCAGAACACCATTGGGATTATGACTTCCCCTAAACACTGCTCTCGTCTTCATGCAGCCTAGAATCACATTGGCCTTTTGAGCTGTTCCCCTTTATCTAAGCACTATTTTCTCCTATTGATGCAGCCTAGAATCGCAATAGCCTTTTGAGCTGCAGCATCACACATCATGTTCAGCTTGTAGTCTACTGAGACTTGTTTCCAGGCTATCCTAGGTCTGTGCATTTCGCCAGCCGTAGCCAATCTTCTCCTTGAGGCTTAAGGGTTGGTGAGGAGGAGTGTAGGGTCACGTTGATTAGCATTGAATATGCTTTGCAACTCCCAACATTCCAGTGTTCAGGGTTGTTGTATGTCTTTCGGGCTGTGTGGCCATGTTCCAGAAGCATTCTCTCCTGATGTTTCGCCCACATCTATGGCAGGCATCCTCCGAGGTTGTGAGGTATTCCAGTGTTCATGACGAATGTTCCGTCCACGCTGTTGAAACCGGAAGACTTGACCCATTGGCCCTGCAGGCAGTCAATCAGGGCTGGCTGGTAATTAACTCGTGTGCTGCTGGAAAGCTTGCCGGAACACAGATGCACTGATGCCATTGTGGGGTTGTGCAAAGCATTGGGCCTTTCCCTGTGTTTAGCCGGCATGCTCCTGGGTGTCAGAGGGCCAGGAGATGACTCTTCCCCTGAGCATCGTTTTGAGTATAACGCGAACCCAGAGCCCGGCTGCTTTGTGACCCCTTATGATTTACTAGGTGGCTGCTGGGAAGGGGAGCCCACAAAGATGACCGGAATGGCTGTGGCCGCAGGTAACACACTTATTTGGGACCTGCCCCCCTCCCTCACCGGTCTGCACACACCTGCACTGCACCTCCTCGCACCCGCCTCACTGCACTTCTTGCACAAAGCACATGCTGAACCCTCACCTCAAAAAGAACCAAAAGGTTCAGCCCTTTGGATTATAATTGGTTCAAATTTGGACTAAAACCAGGAGCGGCTTAACCGGGATTCGAACCCTGGTCAAATCATGCTAGCCTTTGTTAGTTAATTGACACACTGCTAGCATTGATTTATTGACCCTATGCTAGCCTTTATTGATTGATTGACACCATACTAGCCTTTATTGATTGATTGACACCAAGGTAACAGTTATTGATTGATGGGTACCATACTAGTATTAATTGATCCCATGTTAGCATTTATTAATCTATTGATCTCATGCTAGTATTTCAGGATCATTGGACATTATGCTTGTGTGCATTGATTGATTGATTGACCCCATGCTAGTGTTCACTGATTGATTGACACCATGCTAGTGTTCACTGATTGATTGACACCATGCTAGTGTTCACTGATTGATTGACCCCATGCTAGTGTTCACTGATTGATTGACCCCATGCTAGTGTTCACTGATTGATTGACACCATGCTAGTGTTTGTTTATTGATTGATACCTTGCTATTGTTTATTGATTGATTGACCCATGTTAGCATTGATTGATTGTTCCACTGTAGCATTTACGGGTTGACACCTTGTTAGCATTTATTTATTGATTGACCCCATGCTAGTGTTTATTGATTGATTGATACCATACTAGCCTTTATTGATTAATTAACCCCATGCTAGTGTTGATTGATTGATTGAATGACCCTAGGTTATGATGCATTAGTCAGTTGACACCATACTAGCATTTATTGATTGATTGACCCCCCCATGATAATGTTTAATGATTGATTAGCATTGTACTAGCATTTCTTGATTGACTGATACTATTCTAGCTTTTATTCATTAATTAAAACCATCTTAGTGTTATTGATCGATTGACTGATCTCAGGTTAATATTTATTGATTGACTGACACCATGCTAGTGTTTATTGATTGACCCCATGCTAGCATTTCTTGATTGACACCATGCTAGCTTTTAGACATTGATTGACACCTTGCTAATGTTTATTTATTTATTGGCATTATGTTAACATTGATTGATTGATTGCTACCTTGTAAACTTTTATTGATTGTTTGACCCCATACTAGTGTTTATTGACTGATTGAATGATCCCAGGCTAAGATTTATTAGTTAATTGATACCATACTAGCATTTATTGATTGATTGATCCCCGTGATAGTGATTATTGGTTGATTAACCCCAGGTTAGCACTTATTAGTTAATTGACACTGTACTAGATTTTATTGATTAATTGCCACCATCCTTGTGTTATTGATTGACACCATCCTTGTGTTATTGATTGACACCATCCTTGTGTTATTGATTGACACCATCCTTGTGTTATTGATTGACACCATGCTAGTGTTTGTTTATTGATTGACCCCATGCTAGCGTTTATTGATTGATTGTCATCATGCTAGCTTTTAGGCATTGATCGACACCTTGGTAATGTTTATTGATTTATTGGCATCATGCTAGCATTGATTGATTACCATGTTATAGATTGATTGCCACCTTGCTAACCTTTATTAATTGCTTGCCACCAATGCTAGTGTTTATTGATGGATTGGCACCATGATAAGTGTTTATTAACATTGACCCAATGATAGTGCTTATTGATTGAGTGACACCATGCTGGTATTCACTGATTGTGATTGTCACTGTGATAGTATTTATTGATGGATATTTGAGATCATAATGCACACTTCTTTGCATTTTGTTGCAACCGCTGTGGGGTTTTTGGGGAGGGGGCCATTGCCTTCAGCCTTTAACTCTTCCCTCTGCCCCAAATGCAGGTTTTCCTGGAGATTGAGCCCCTGGTCATGTCTTGTCTGAACGGCTACAACGTTTGCATCTTCGCCTATGGCCAGACTGGCTCGGGAAAGACCTACACCATGGAGGTATTATTATTATTGCTACTCTTAATTATCCTGCAGACAGACTCACAAAACCTCTGAGATGACATTGTAATAGATAGCACTTCAGTGAGGGTCCACTTTGCTCTCAACACACACCACAGAGACAGACTTGATATAAACAGTTTATTGATTAAAAGGTAGCAAAAGTAAGGCAAAAAGCAATAAGCCAATGCAAAAATCCAAATGGAATTCACTGTCCCAAAAGCAGCAAGTAAATCCTTAAATGACAAGGCTTAAAACAGGAACGTGATCTTCAAAGCAGGATCCAAAGTACATGAAACAAGGCAATAATACTTTCTCAAAATACATAGGCAAAACTTGAATGAAGACTTGAGACTTGGAAACAGGAACAAAGCAGGAGATCTTGCTCTGAAAGCAAAGTTGCTTGATCTGAAATGTGTCCCCACAGTTCTCCTTATTTATCCATTCTTACAAGACATGAAGGCATTCCTTTGACCTTGGGTTCCCAGTCTTTTGGCAGCAATCCGTAGTGAACGTCTAGGGAGTTTGGTTCTCAGACTGAGCCTTGTTTCTCTGTCTAATTGGACTTCCTCATTATCACTTTCGGAACCACATGGCTGTTGTTGACTTTCTTTGCCCTCCTCCCGTTCTGAGCCCTGTGAAGCGTCACACTGATCTGAAGCCTCTGTTATCTCATCTCGGCCTGCTAGCTCATCTTGGCTTCCTACCTGCGGCTTGCTCAGACTTTCTTGCTGCTCAGACTTGTCAGGGAATTGGGCGATTCCGACTGATTGATGAGCCAGGTCCCACCTCTGCCCATCTGTCAGACCACTCTGCAAACAAAGAAAGTGGCACCGACAAAGAACGACAACTTTGCTGATTTATATCTGCTGATCCCAGCGGCACTGATGCTTTATTTAGTATAATATTTACAGTGCTAATTACCAAAACTATCAGGACACATATTGCATCCGCAAGATCAAAACATGGAGCTTCTCCGTCTCTCTCTGAGTCCGTTCTCTGTACACTGAAGCACCTCCTCTGCATTCCACAGCCTGTGATGTATCTTCCTGTCACATAGCACAAACGGAAGTCTCTGTTCATTTGCCCTTCCAGCAATCAATCAGGGCTCGCTGCAATTAACCTCTTGATTTCTGGAATGCTTGCCGGAATGAAACACATACATTTCCACAGTAACAATAGATTAAACATTTCACTCCATATCACAGAAACACTAACAAGACTGTCAACATTTGCAGTGTCATACTGTGAAAACCCAAATCCCCCTTCATCATCAGACTGAACCACAACACATCCCAGGCTCCATCTACACCACAGTTTGATATCGCCTTTTGACTGTTGTGGTCCAATGATATGGAATCCTGGGAGTTGGCACCAACACTATTTAGATCAAAAGGCCAAAGTACTTGTGAAACTACAACTCCCAGGATCCCACATCATTGCTCCATGGCCATTAAAGGGGGATCGTGATCTTTTGGGACCCTGATCCTTCCCATTTTTTCCTCCTCTTTCTTATTGCAGGGCGTCCCTGAGAACCCTGGTATCAACCAGCGTGCCTTGCAGGCTCTCTACCATGAGATGGAGGCCAAAGGAGAGGCCTGGAAGTTCAGCGTCAGCCTCTGCATGGTGGAGATCTACAACGAGGGTATCAGGTGAGTGTTGTACCTTTTCACCACAAACCACACTCTGTCCAGGTCATCCAGAAAGTAGAAGTTTATTGTAAGAAGAGTATATATATATAAATAATCTTGAAGTTCAAAAGGTTGTTTCCAAGATAGGTGAGAGACCCACAATACAGTCTCCAGAGTCAATCCATGAATATATCCATAAACAAGTTAGCATGAATCCAAGGCAGGCAACCTAGAAACATGAATACATGAATTCCAAGATTTCAACATTGCTCTTATCAGAGTGGCTTCCTAGGCACACACGCAGCAGAAGTCTCTGGCGAGGAAGCTCTGGATAAATGACGACACTGTAGTCTTCAGTTTTCTATCAAAAGTTTACTTACGAACGCAAATCTCATAAGACGATACACAGTTCTCACGCAGGCACACACGGGAAGGGGCAGAGATAGGAAGTAGAGGCTATTTATCTCATCCTCTGCTGTCTGATGCAATCCAAGCTTAACCCTTTACACACTGGCATAATAGGCAGCACACAGTGTATGATGCAATCCTCAGTACACATTGCACAACTATGACTCAATTACATTTAAACAACTCTATATACAATCATTCTCACTTCAACAGCTCTCACAAAGGATTGTACCAGTAGGTCCCTATCCTTCCCATAACATCATTTCTCATGCACCTGCTTTTCCTCTCCTTATCCTTAATTCTCTGGGGAAGGTGAGTCTGTCTTTGTTGCATGCTCTGTCTCTGCAATTCCAAGCACCTTGACCTAGACAAACATTTGTCTCCCACATTCCTCTCAGCCTGCACTTCTGGCCGGTTCTCATGAGAACTGATCTCGTTTTTCCAGTCCCGTGGGAAATGCCAGGAGATTCCAAAACAAGGGCTGGGCTGTGGCGTAGCTGGTTAGTAGCCAGCTGCAATAAATCACTACTGAGTTCGAAGCCAGCTTGTGTCGGAGTGAGCACCCGATGATTAAATAGCCCCAGCTCGTTGTTGACCTAAGCAACCCGAAAGATAGTTGCATTTATCAAGTAGGAAAATGTAGGTACCGCTTATGTGGGGAGGCTAATTTAACTAATTTACAACACCATAAAAATCGTCCAGCAGCATTTGGAATGAGGAAGTATCTAAGGACTCGGTGTCACAATGGATGATGAAGCAGCAGCTCCCCCTGTGGCCGGAAATGACCATATCCTCATGAAGCCTGGAAGCTGGAAAATGTTAAATTGCCTCTGTGTCTCTGTCTTTATGTCGTATGTCTAATGACATTGCCATGTATATGTACATTGTGATCCATCCTGAGTCCCGTTCGGGGTGAGAAGGGTGGAATATAAATACTGTAAGTAATAAATAATAATAATTAACTCTCTCCAGGCCACTTCTATCCTCTGGGTCCTCTGAATCTATCCCAGCATCCCCTTCCTCAACTCCTGAGCACTCAGAATCTGACCAGGCTACAACAGGAGAGCTGTTCAGCAGTGGAACTCTCCGCCTCGGAGTCTGGTGGAAGCTTTTAAACAGAGGCTGGATGACCATCTGTCGGAGATGCTTTGTGCTTTTCCTGCATGGCAGAGGGTTGGACTAGATGGCCCATGTGGTCTCTTCCAACTCTATTATTCTATGATTCCACAGAGTTGTAACCCAGTACTCAAACCGGAATGTATTTATTTATTTATTTATTTATTTATTTATTTACAGTATTTATATTCCACCCTTCTTTCTCACCCCGAAGGGGACTCAGGGCGGATTATAATGAACACATATATTGTCAGAGACAGAACGCCAGCAAGTAAAACAAAACTCAGTTTATTGAGGTTACAGAACTAAAAACGCCCGTAGGAAACAAAGAACAGGGCAAACACTTGACTTCAGTGGGATAAATAACAAGAAACAGCTCAGTTTGAGCTTAAATGGTTCAAAGGGATAAACCGGGTTAAACAGCAGTGTAATCCGGATTAAATCAAAGTGCTTACTTCAGCTTGGCAAACAATGCAAACAAAAGAGGATCAACAGGAGTCAGAATGTAAACAAAAGACTGGTAGCAGATTCCTCTCTGCTACTCAGAAACAGCAGGGGAGTAAAACAGGCTTGTTTATTCCTCCCTGCAGCGAACGAAAGCGTGGTCGTAGTCAGGATTCAGGTTTAGGGTAACGGCAGTCAGCAGGGTCCCAATCCGGTCCAGAAGATCAATAGCCAAGCGTAGTCGTCAAGGAATCCAAAGGTCTCACCGATAGCCTGCAGAAGGGTTAATCCGGAATCGTAGTCAGTCAGTCCAGCGTCAATCCAGTGTAAGTAGGTATAGCCCGTCAAAAAGACGACGGAGGTTCAAGCTATCGAGATTAAACACAAGTTGCACAGAGAAAACCCCCACACAGTTCCTCCTGCCGTCGATGCCCAATGTCCTTGGTAAACTTACGTATCCAGTAGCAAATCACACCCGTCTTCAGGAAGTTCCCAAACAAAAGCCCAAGCGTCCGTCCAGATTACCTTGCCCAATGCAATTAGACATTGGTCCCAAACCCCATTTTATCCCAGTTCAAGCTCATCATCGCTGTCAGCTGCCATCCCAATTCCAGACGCCCCAACATCATCATCCTCATCAGAGCTTAAGCACCTTCGACTACGCCCCACAGCATCCCCAGCTGTGGATCCCGCTCCATCCCTCCAACCAGTCCATGGGTCTGATCCTGCAACCCGCCAATCACCTCCCACGCTTTCATTGCCTGTTTCCCCAACACCCAAATCCTCCCTCACACGAGTCCATTCCATGTCATCCTCCTCCGAGCTGGCCATCTCTTCCTCCAAACCCTGAGAAAAACCCTCAAATGAGTCCTCATCTGTCGGCTCTGCAAACAAATCCTGGAGACGTTTTCTTTCACGCTCCTCGAGAGTGTCTGACTCTCGAGGAGTCTTACGACCCCTTCTTCCATTACCAGAGCCCGAAGGCTCAACCATAACATATATGGCAAACATTCAATGCCAACAGACAAACAACATACATTAGACAGACTCAGAGGCATTTTTAACATTTTTCCAGCTTCACGATTCCGGCCACAGGGGGAGCTGTTGCTTCACCGTCCAGAAGTGGCTGTACTTCCTCATTCCTTTCCTCGTGTTTTGCTGGCAGTTTTACGGTGTTGTAAATTAGTTAAATTAGCCTCCCGCATAAAGCGTCCCTAAATTTCCCTAATTGACAGGTGCAACTGTCTTTCGGGGCTGCATAGGTCAACATACTGGCTCGGTCTCTCTTCCTGGAAGCTTTTCTTCCCAAGCAGAATTGTATTGGAATCTGCTTTTTTGCCTTGTTTTCTCTAGGGACCTCCTGACCAAGGATTCTCTGGAGAAACTGGACGTCAAACTGAACCCGGACGGCAGCGGTCAAGTGCATGTGCCGGGACTGACCAGCCTGGAAGTGAAGAGCCTCCGGGAGATCAAGAAGGTAGTCAGACTCACCTCGAGGATGTTCCTAAAACCGGGGCACGAATTTAGGGTCATGTGTAGCTGGCTTATACTCAATCAGGACTTTTGGGGACCCAAAAGTTGCATATTCCTGCATTGCAAGGGGTGGGACTAGATGACCTTTGAAGTCCCTTGTTCTGGGATGACATACATCCCTGGTTTTCCTTAAAGAGCACTAAAGTACACAGAAATCTATAAGAAGTATAAAGATACAGTTGTCCTATTACTAACTAATATACAGAATAAAACAACGGTAACAGACAAATTATAGTCCTTACAGGCGCATGAGTAATACACAAATACAAACTGTTTCTAGCATGACATCAAACATTATATTCATGTTTGTATGTTTTTTCAGTAACAAATACGTCTGTTCAATAACTGAGTACAACACTTTAAATTATAATATGGCTGCTACAACACATCTTAGATGAACCCTGGTGTTAGCCATTTTTCGTGCAATTTGTATTACATAATATATATAATAATAATCATATATATATATGTAATATTGTATATATATATATATAATCATACACTATTACAATTGTATATTTATATTACATGTCATATTACTAGTAATATTGCAATATAGTCTAATAGTACAATATAATAACATATAAGGCTTATATAGTGCTTATATTGTGCTATGCTAATAATATAATATATTATATGAGCTGGTCATTGACCGTAATAAAAGTTGACATTACATTACATATAATATATTGTATGTATAAATAATTTGTAAGCCGCCCTGAGTCCTCTTCGGGGTGAGAAGGGCGGGATATAAATGTCGCTAATAAATTCCTGGGTATTTTTTAACCCTTGTTTCTGGATCAAAATTCCAGAAAGCTGCAGAAAAGTCTACAACAAACGCTTGAAAGAACCTTCAGAAGCTACCTGAAGAAGGGATTTTGATCCAGAAACAAGGGTTAAAAAAATACCCGGGAATCCTTGTTGTTGTTGTTTCTACATTCCTTTGTTCTACATTCCTTTATGGTTTATATTCCTTTTGCGCATCTCCAAGACATTAACTTACATGGGACTATGATAAAGTTATCTAAAGTGTGAACCACAATACACAGTTGTTTACTCCTTTGACCAAGCATTTCTAAGACGTTTATCTACGTGGGACAATACTGGAATTTAAAGTGTTGTACTCAGTTATTGAACAGACTTATTTGTTACTGAAAAAACATACAAACATTAATATAATGTTTGATGTAATGCTATAAACAGTTTGTATTTGTGTATTACTCATGCGCCTGTAAGGATTATAATTTGTCTGTTACCATTGATTTATTTTGAATATTAGTTAGTAATTAGCTGTGCCCGGCCACATGTTGCTGTGGCAAAGTGGTGGTGGTATTGGTTAAAAATTGTTGTGTAATTTTTATTTGACGTTATTTGCAATTTTTTATTAATTTTATTGTAAGTTATATATGTCTTTCTCACCCCGAGTTTTAACTTAATGTTCATGTGGTCTGCCCTTGTTTTTATTGTCTCCTTGTTTTATTTTGTAATGGATATTATTTACTGTATTGCTTATTGTATTGTGTTGTGCTGTTCTTTTATATACTGTTTACATTGTATTGTTTTGGGCATGGCCCCATGTAAGCCGCCCCGAGTCCCCGTTGGGGAGATGGTGGCGGGGTATAAATAAAGTTTTATTAGTATTATTATTATTATTAGTATTATTATTATTATTATATTTTTATTTATTATATTTTATTATTTTCTTGTATTATTTTTAGTTATTTTCTGTTATTATAGTATTTTATTGTATTAATTTTTAGTGTTTTTTATTATTTTTTATTGGGTTGCTAGGAGACCAAGTTGGAGGAGCTTAGCCTTCTAACTGGCAGCAATGGGATAAAAGCAATTATTCCTCTCTCTCTAATTAGGACTTTATTTTTCTTTTCTTTTTGTTGTATCAACCTAGAAGCGTGGATGATGGGTTGTGTTGTCAAATTTCGAGGTTGGAGGGCCTGTAGTTTTGTTGTTTTGTGGGTCGCCGTGATGCCATCACTCTTTTATATATATAGATAGGACAACTGTATCTTTCCTTAAAGAGCAACAAAGCCCAGTTTGGCTTAGCTGCCAGTTGCAGTTTGGTGAGGACCCAATGCTCTTGAGCAGAGTAAAACTTCAGGCTTTGTAAAACTACAATCCCCAGTATTCCATATCATTGAGTCGTGGTGGCAGTTGGCGGTGTCAAACCGGCACTGTTGCACAGTGTAGATCGGGCAATGGCAATGTTTGTCCCGATGCATCCAAAGCATTGCCATGAATCCCTTTCTCCTCCTCTTTTGTTTTGGCAGATCCTCCTTCTGGGCAAGCGCAACCGGGCCACCTCTTGCACGCACATGAACGAGCACAGCTCTCGCTCGCACGCCCTGCTCACCGTCACTATCGTGGGCACCGAGGTGGCCAGCGGCACCAAGCTCACAGGTATATATTGGTGACCCCATGGATTTCTGGAGGGTTTCCTTATGGAAGGACTGTTCATGTGGGGTTTGTGTATTGATAGTGTTTAAATGAAAGTTGTGTCTTCCCTGTATTGCATACTGATTGCATCATCCAGAGTGTAGCATAGTCTGGAAAGAGTTAATTACTAAGAAGCTGTGATGACAGGGTTGTTGTATGTCTTTCGGGCTGTGTGGCCATGTTCCAGAAGTATTCTCTCCTGACGTTTCGCCCACATCTATGGCAGGCATCCTCAGAGGTTGTGAGGTATGGAGAAACTAAGTGTGATGACTCATGGGCCATGTAGTCCCGTTCCTAGTACTATTGTGGCAGATGAAGAGGAAAACTTGGGTTTTCCACCGTTTCAGCCAGAATTGGAGCCCTCGCACCTGCAAGATGTTTGGCCACAAGAAGTCAGCCAAACAAGCCTTGAGCAGAAATCTCCCCCATTTTCTCGCCGGGATTATTATAATCAAGATAGAAGCGCTCGGGAGGCGACTCGCCGGAGCGCCAGGATAGCTGCCAGACAATTAGCTGATTAAGTCTGTTTCCCTTGGGAAACTTTAAGGAGTCATGCATCTGGACACAGTATGGGTTTCGTTTCTTGTTCCCCAGGGAAAGTGTTCCTTGGCGGGAAAACAAGATCCTATATAGGTGTTTGCCCGCAAAGAAATCCTTGCGGAGTCAATTCGTCAGCTGGAGGAGTGAGATTGTGTGTAGACTTCGTACTCCAGTTCCCTGTTTCCCGGATCAAGTTTCCAGCCTTGCCTTGTCCCGCGTTTACCACGGACCTTGTTTTTGCTCTTGTTGCCTTGTTTCGAGTCTTGTTCTAGCCAAGTATCAAGTTTGCTTCCAGCCTATTTGCCAAGTTTCTATGGACTTAAGGACCTTGTCTTCTCCCCACACTTTGCTTGGCAAAGTGTGTGTTTCGGTTATTGGATTATAACTTTGGACTTTAATATCACATATTGGACATTATTTTCCTGGACTATATTTGACCTTTCCTGAAAGGTCTACATCTGAACTATATTCTACACTTGTTTTTATTGACTTTATATATTTCCTTAATAAAGATATTAGTTAGATTCTGGTCTCTGCGCATGGTTATTGGTGCTCTGCAGCCTGGGACCTGACACTAAGTAAGGAAAGGAATAATAATAATAATAATAATAATAATAATAATAATAATAATAATAATAATAATTTTATTCTTGTATCCCGCCCCATCTCCCCATAGGGACTCGGGGCGGCTCACATGGGGCCTTGCCCAACATCACAATATAAAAACAAATCAAAACACATAAATTTACAACAATAAATCAACAATATCAGTAAAACCATCATAAAAACAATATTGCAGGAAAAAGCGTTAAAAACAGATATAAAACACAAGTCTAGGCCAAAGGGCGAATGTGTCAAATCGGGGGGAGGTAGTTACGTAATTGACATAGTCATTAAAGTACTAGAAATGACAATAATGACAATAAGAAGGCGAAAAAAAAATATATCTGTGTAGAGTCCAGGGTGTGGCAAGAGTCCTTTGTCACTGGGAGCCAGCATTAATGTTTCAGTTAATCTCCCAGGATGCCCCCAGGCAAGGGACAAAACATTTCCAATGCTAATTAGGGTGATTAACTTGCCACACCTTGGATTCTACACAGATATATATTCTTTCCTTTCCTTACTTGGTTTATCCATACCTCACAACCTCTGAGGATGCCTGCCATAGATGTGGGCGAAACGTCAGGAGAGAATGCTTCTGGAACATGGCCACACAGCCCGAAAGACATACAACAACCCTGTGATCCCGGCCATGAAAGCCTTCGACAACAAGCTGTGATGACCTTGATGTGTGGCTGGAACTGGGGAGTGTCCAGACACAAGTGTGTGCGCACTGCTGATTGCATCAGTTCAGTTCTGTTTTGTTGTGAGTTGAGTTGACTGCTGTCTGCTGAGAAGTCAAGTCCTGTGTCCATTGTCTTTAAGTCTGTTTGTCTTTATTACTGCTTTCAGTAAAACTTTGTATATAGTTTTACCATCGTCTCTGATGTCTCTTCGTTCTGCGTTCCACTGATTCCATCCAACTACTGCTGCGCTGCTAATTACTCTGACAAGGACAACTCAGTTCCTTCGTCTGCAATAACGGCTGCCATGCTTGGTATTCCTTGGCTGTCTCCCATCCAAATGCCAACCAGGGCTGACCCTGCTTAGCTTCCACGATCAGTGTTATGTGCATGTGCCTTCAAGTTGTCTGTAGACTTACGGCATCCCCATTCATTTCATAGGGTTTTCTTAGGTCATAAAACCTCAGAAGTAGGGTTAATGCCAATACTTTCCTCTGGGCAAGTGGAAAATGTTTTGATGTAACCCATCATCACGAGAAAGGAAATAAGAAGAAAGCAGAAGAAAACAGAAAGAAATGCCTTCCAATTGTGGAAACTATTGTCCTATGTAGCCAGCTTTATGAAGGAGACAATGATTTAAGACCTGTTACCTGTGACGAATCTTTGCACAATGATGCTAATTTCAGGGCCTTGATGATCAGGAGATAATGGCCGGAAAAGTCATTGGGGGGGGGGGGGGAATTAAACCCTCCCAATTTCTTTTTTGTCAGAGTATTAGCAGCGCAGCAGTAGTTGGATGGAGTCAGTGGAACACAGAACGAAGTGACATCCAGAGACTTTGGTAAAACTATATACAAAGTTTTACTGTACAAGACAAACAGAATGCAGACAATAGACACAGGTCTTAACACTTAGGCAGACAGCACTCATCTCAAACACTGAACTGAACTGATGGAATCAGTAATGCATACACACTTGTGTCTGGACACTCCCCAGTTCTACCAAAGTACTAGATACCCACAAATACAGTAATATGTTTTAGTAATGTTCAGTCAACAGGTATAAAGTAAAAACTCATATAGAATGAAATACAATATGTTCAGAAACATAATCTATACATCACAAATGACTGTCTAGCTCAACAATGTATGTTCTATATATAATTGTTCACTTATTCAATCAGTTAGTTGAGCTGAAGAGCAAGTAGGTCACAGTAGATCACGGCCGGTTTCGACTAGGTCTTCTTCAAGTGAATGAATCTGGGAAAATTATAATGGATTAACAAAAGCATATAACATATCCACATAAATATCATTATAAATTTGACATAGAGACTTACAATAGTATATTCATATGTATACCCTTTAAGTTCCTCTTTCTACCGTGTTTCCCCAAAAATAAGACAGTGTCTTATATTATTTTTTGCTCCCAAAGATGTGCTAGGTCTTAGTTTCAGGGGATGTCTTATTTTTCCATGAAGAAGAATTGACATTTATTGTTGAACAACAAAATGAACATTTATTATATACTGTACAGTAGTTGTCATCACAAACCAACATAACCAAACCAGACAAACTGTGACTCCTGTCAAGAATTTCTTGTTACTACCATTATTTCCATGTGCAACTGGTATGTACATTTACCAATCCTGCATACTCTGGTGTTTTGTTTGGCGGGCACCGGGCATGCTTCCAAACAAAAACTTTGCTAGGTCTTACTTTTGGGGGAGGCCTTATATTTAGCAATTCAGCAAAACCTCTGCTAGGTCTTATTTTCAGGGGATGTCTTATTTTCAGGGAAACAGGGTAGTTGTGTTTTTATGTCTTCTTTTTTGTCTTCTTTGCTCTTCAGCTCAACTAACTGATTGAGTAACTGAACAATTATATATAGAACATACATTGTTGAGCTAGACAGTCATTTGTGATGTATAGATTATGTTTATTACAATTGTGAATTCTGAACATATTGTATTTCATTCTATATGAGTTTTTACTTTATACCTGTTGACTGAACATTACTAAAACATATTACTGTATTTGTGGGTATCTAGTACTTTGATGCATAACCAGGAACCCATTTACTTATTACTCCCCTGTTCCAGCCACACATCAAGGACATCACAGCTTCTCAGTAATTAACTCTTTCCAGACTATGTTACACTCTGGATGATGCAATCAGTATGCAATACAAGCAAGACACAAATTGCATTCAAACACTATCAATACACAAATCCCATATTAACATTTTTCTGGCTATGGGCCTGATACAGGGCATCCAAAATTATATTTACTATTTTAATTGTATGTCGAACTGAAATTGTAAAGATACATTTCAGACACTCTGCACATCAAAGAGATGATTGCAGAGCCCGTCTGGTTATTTTGACACTTATTGGCCCTCAACATATACCTGAATGTGTGGAAGGATGAAATGGGGACATGGAAGCAGGGTGGGTCCTCATACATCCAGCAACACCAGGGACTCTTGGGGGGCCCTTCCAGCTCTGTGATTCTATGGCTTCTCCCCTTGGTGACCCCCTTTTCTCCCGTCCTCCGCAGGGAAGCTGAACCTGGTGGACCTGGCCGGTTCGGAGCGGGTCTGGAAGTCCGGGGCGCAAGGCGAACGGCTGAAGGAGGCGCAGAACATCAACCGGTCTCTGCTGGCCTTGGGAGAGGTCATCCAGGCCCTTCGCGCCAAGCAGGCCCACGTCCCCTTCCGCAACTCCAAGCTCACCTACCTGCTCCAGGACTCCCTGGGCAAGGGCAGCAAGACCATCATGATGGTGCAGGTAAGGAATGCGCCGCAGGTGCTCATGCCAGGGCCCAGAGAGTCGTAGAGTTTGAAAAGGGCACCCAAAGGCCATCTAGTCCAGCCCCTTTCTGTTAGGGAAGAAGATGCTGTGGCGCAGCTGGCTAGTAACCAGCTGCTATAAATCACTACTGACCGAGAGGTCATAAGCCCAGGTCGGGTTAAGCCCCTCCGACCAATAGCCCCGGCTTGCTGTTGACCTAGCAGCCCCGAAAGACAGTTGCATCTGTCAAGTAGGGAAAATTTAGGTACACTTTATGCGGGAGGCTAATTTAACTAATCTACAACACCATAAAACTGCTCACGAGGAAAAGAATGAGGAAGAACAACCACCAATGGACAGTGAAGCAACAGCTCCCCCTGTGGCCGGAATCGTGAAGCTGGAAAGATGTTAAAAAATGCCTCTGTGTCTGTCTAAAACTGAATGTTGTTTGTCTGTTGGCATTGAATGTTTGCCATATATGTGTTCATTGTAATCCGCCCTGAGTCCCCTTCAGGGTGAGAAGAAAGGGTGGAATATAAATACTGTAAATAAATAAATAAATAAATAAATAAATAGTTTCTGAGCAGTTAGACTCAATTTAACCCTCTCTGGGGGAGATTCCACCAAAAGGCAGCAGAGTAGCAAAAGCAAAAGCTTTCAAATGCAACAGTTACTTACACGGGGTGAGCAAAGAGAAGCCTTTGTCCATTTAGGATGGCAATAGACTGCAGAGTCTCAGTAAAAGTTCAAAAAGTATTTATTCAGGTAAAAAGAACTCCATTGTAGATAGAAAGGCTTGGGAGCTATCTAGTCTACCGTTCAATGCTAAGGCATTTCCATCTGCGCAGGGTTCCATACTTTGCACTTTAACAACACAACCGTTCAATGCTAAGGCTTCCCCGTCTGTGCAGGGTTCCATACTTTGCACTTTAACAACACAACCGTTCAATGCTAAGGCTTCCCCGTCTGTGCAGGGTTCCATACTTTGCACTTTAACAACACAACCGTTTAATGCTAAGGCTTCCCCGTCTGTGCAGGGTTCCATACTTTGCACTTTAACAACACAACCGTTCAATGCTAAGGCTTCCCCGTCTGCGCAGGGTTCCATACTTTGCACTTTAACAACACAACCGTTCAATGCTAAGGCTTCCCTGCCTGCGCAGGGTTCCATACTTTGCACTTTAACAACACAACCGTTCAATGCTAAGGCTTCCCCGTTTGCGCAGGGTTCCATACTTGGCACTTTAACAACACAACCATTCAATGCTAAGGCTTCCCCGTTTGCGCAGGGTTCCATACTTGGCACTTTAACAACACAACCATTCAATGCTAAGGCTTCTCCATCTGCGCAGGGTTCCATACTTTGCACTTTAACAACACAACTGTTCAATGCTAAGGCTTCCTGCCAAATGGAACTGTAGAAGAGAGTCTCCTGAACAAGCCAGGACCTGCCGCAGACCAGGACTGCCATTTGTTGAGGAGTTATGAAGGTGGAGGCATTAATTTTCATTAAACCCTCATATAATATCTCTTTTTATCTCTACACACGACCTGTTGACTGGTTGCATTGCGTTCTCCTGGGCTTGCGGCAATAAGAGGCGCGTTGCATCCAGGTTGGAAAGGATTCCTCGGTGACATTCTTCTTCTTCCTCCTCCTTCTCTTCCTCAGATCTCTCCCTTGGAGAAGAACGTGGGCGAGTCCGTCTGCTCCCTCAAGTTCGCCCAACGCGTCTGCAAAGTGGAGCTGGGCCCGGCTTCCCGACGGGTGGACTCCTCCTTTTCTGCGCAACACAACGGCTGAGCCCTTCCTCAAAAGAGACTCTGCTTTTGCATCCCTTTGAATGGACTTGGAGCAAGAGTATTTAGCTTAGGTCTTCTTCATTCTCCTCCTCTCCAAACAGGCTGGTCCTCAAGATGTCCTCTTTGCAAGAAGATCGCTTTGCATTTGCCCTCTTTCTGATGAAAACCTATGGATCAGAAATGGTCACACTTTGGCCCTCTCTCCAGATGTTTTGGACTTCAACTCCCAGCATTCCTAACAGCCTCAGGCCCCTTCCTTTTGCCCCTCAGCCGCTTAAGCGGAAAGGGCCTGAGGCTGTTAGGAATGGTGGGAGTTGAAGTCCAAAACATCTGGAGGGCCCAAGTTTGACCATGCCTCCTATAGATAGACCATAGCCAAACCTCTTCCTCACCTGTCAGGTGAGATGTATGACCCACATGTCCAAATTCACCTGTCCTTTGAGGTCCCCATCTATACACTTGCAATTGCAAGAGAGTCCTTGCCCAGCAAAACCTTGCATGTCTTCATTGGACGTAATTGATTCTCTGCCATCCTGCTTTTCCAGCTACTTTTACAATGCTTCGTACTTCTCCTGCTGCTTTTCCCTCATTTCACTTCAGTTTCAGCAAACTTGAATTCATGGACAAAGAGTCACTCGATTTAACTTCTCCAAGTCAACTTCTCCATTTCCAAGTTTGGTCCCGGTCCATTGTTGGTGGGGACCAGTGCATCTCTGGGTGCATCATCATCATCATCATCATCATCATTTAATTACTTATTAATCGCCCTCCATCCACGATGCTCTAGGCGATTTACAAGATAAAATTGTAAAGGATGAAAATACATGCAGATGAACTACAACTTCCAAAACCAAGGCCAATTCCCAGAAACTCCTCCAGTAGATTCAGTTGGTCGTGACGGTTCTGTGTGCCAAATTTGATCCATATCCATCGTCAGTGGGATTCACAGTTTTTCTGGTTGTAGGTGAACTACAACTCCCAAAAATCAATCTCAATCTCTCCCAAACTCCTCCAGTATTCGAATTTATGTATATCAGATATGTGTACCAAGTTTGGTCCAGGTTCATCGTTGGTGGGGTCCAGAGTGTTCTTTGATGCAGGTGAACTATACATCCCAGTACCTACTACTCCCAAATGTCAAGGCCAATTCCATCCAAATCCATCCAGTATGTTTTGTTGGCCATGGAAGGTCTGTGGGCCAAATGTGGTCCAGATCCATCATCAGTGGGATTCACAGTTTTTCTGGTTGTAGGTGAACTACAACTCCCAAACATCAAGGTCAATCTCTTCCCCAAGCAACTCCAGTATTCAAATTTGGGCATGATATCGGGTATGTGTGCCAAGTTTGGTCCAGTCCATCGTTGGTGGGGTCCAGAGTGTTCTTTGAGGGCAGGTGAACTATAAATCCCAGTACCTACAACTCCCAAATGTCAAGGCCAATTCTGGCCAGATCCCTCCAGTATGCCAAGTTTGGTCCACGTCCATCACTGGTGGGGTCCAGAATGTTCTTTGAGTGCAGGTGAACTATAAATCCCAGTACCTACAACTCCCAAATGTCAAGGCCAATTCTGGCCAGATCCCTCCAGTATGCCAAGTTTGGTCCACGTCCATCACTGGTGGGGTCCAGAATGTTCTTTGAGTGCAGGTGAACTATAAATCCCAGTACCTACAACTCCCAAATGTCAAGGCCAATTCTGGCCAGATCCCTCCAGTATGCCAAGTTTGGTCCACGTCCATCACTGGTGGGGTCCAGAATGTTCTTTGAGTGCAGGTGAACTATAAATCCCAGTACCTACAACTCCCAAATGTCAAGGCCAATTCCGCCCAAATCCCTCCAGTATGCCAAGTTTGGTCCAGGTCCATCATTGGTGGGGTCCAGAGTGTTCTTTGAGGACAGGTGAACTATACATCCCAGTACCTACAACTCCCAAATGTCAAGGCCAATTCCCTCCAGTTCCTTCTAGTATGCTAAGTTTGGTCCTGGTCTATCGTTGGTGGGGTCCAGAGTGTTCTTTGAGTGCAGGTGAACTATAAATCCCAGTATCTACAACTCCTAAATGTCAAAGCCAATTCCCTCCAGTTCCCTCCAATATGCCCAGTTTGGTCCCGGTCCATCGTTGGTGGGGTCCAGAGTGTTCTTTGAGTGCAGGTGAACTATAAATCCCAGTACCTACAACTCCCAAATATCAAGGCCAATTCCCCACAAATGCCTCTAGTATGCCAAGTTTGGTCCCGGTCCATCATTGGTGGGGTCCAGAATGTTCTTTGAGTACAGGTGAACTATAAATCCCAGTACCTACAACTCCCAAATATCAAGGCCAATTCCTCACAAATCCCTCCAGTATGCCAAGTTTGGTCCCGGTCCATCGTTGGTGGAGTCCAGAGTGTTCTTTGAGTGCAGGTGAACTATACATCCCAGTATCTACAACTCCTAAATGTCAAAGCCAATTCCCTCCAGTTCCCTCCAATATGCCCAGTTTGGTCCCGGTCCATCGTTGGTGGAGTCCAGAGTGTTCTTTGAGTGCAGGTGAACTATACATCCCAGTATCTACAACTCCTAAATGTCAAAGCCAATTCCCTCCAGTTCCCTCCAATATGCCCAGTTTGGTCCCGGTCCATCGTTGGTGGAGTCCAGAGTGTTCTTTGAGTGCAGGTGAACTATACATCCCAGTATCTACAACTCCTAAATGTCAAAGCCAATTCCCTCCAGTTCCCTCCAATATGCCCAGTTTGGTCCCGGTCCATCGTTGGTGGAGTCCAGAGTGTTCTTTGAGTGCAGGTGAACTATACATCCCAGTATCTACAACTCCTAAATGTCAAAGCCAATTCCCTCCAGTTCCCTCCAATATGCCCAGTTTGGTCCCGGTCCATCGTTGGTGGAGTCCAGAGTGTTCTTTGAGTGCAGGTGAACTATACATCCCAGTATCTACAACTACTAAATGTCAAAGCCAATTCCCTCCAGTTCCCTCCAATATGCCCAGTTTGGTCCCGGTCCATCGTTGGTGGAGTCCAGAGTGTTCTTTGAGTGCAGGTGAACTATACATCCCAGTATCTACAACTCCTAAATGTCAAAGCCAATTCCCTCCAGTTCCCTCCAATATGCCCAGTTTGGTCCCGGTCCATCGTTGGTGGAGTCCAGAGTGTTCTTTGAGTACAGGTGAACTATACATCCCAGTATCTACAACTACTAAATGTCAAAGCCAATTCCCTCCAGTTCCCTCCAATATGCCCAGTTTGGTCCCGGTCCATCGTTGGCGGAGTCCAGAGTGTTCTTTGAGTACAGGTGAACTATACATCCCAGTATCTACAACTACTAAATGTCAAAGCCAATTCCCTCCAGTTCCCTCCAATATGCCCAGTTTGGTCCCGGTCCATCGTTGGTGGGGTCCAGAGTGTTCTTTGAGTGCAGGTGAACTATACATCCCAGTATCTACAACTCCTAAATGTCAAAGCCAATTCCCTCCAGTTCCCTCCAATATGCCCAGTTTGGTCCCGGTCCATCGTTGGTGGAGTCCAGAGTGTTCTTTGAGTGCAGGTGAACTATACATCCCAGTATCTACAACTCCTAAATGTCAAAGCCAATTCCCTCCAGTTCCCTCCAATATGCCCAGTTTGGTCCCGGTCCATCGTTGGTGGAGTCCAGAGTGTTCTTTGAGTACAGGTGAACTATACATCCCAGTATCTACAACTACTAAATGTCAAAGCCAATTCCCTCCAGTTCCCTCCAATATGCCCAGTTTGGTCCCGGTCCATCGTTGGTGGAGTCCAGAGTGTTCTTTGAGTGCAGGTGAACTATACATCCCAGTATCTACAACTCCTAAATGTCAAAGCCAATTCCCTCCAGTTCCCTCCAATATGCCCAGTTTGGTCCCGGTCCATCGTTGGTGGAGTCCAGAGTGTTCTTTGAGTACAGGTGAACTATACATCCCAGTATCTACAACTACTAAATGTCAAAGCCAATTCCCTCCAGTTCCCTCCAATATGCCCAGTTTGGTCCCGGTCCATCGTTGGTGGAGTCCAGAGTGTTCTTTGAGTGCAGGTGAACTATACATCCCAGTATCTACAACTCCTAAATGTCAAAGCCAATTCCCTCCAGTTCCCTCCAATATGCCCAGTTTGGTCCCGGTCCATCGTTGGTGGAGTCCAGAGTGTTCTTTGAGTACAGGTGAACTATACATCCCAGTATCTACAACTCCTAAATGTCAAAGCCAATTCCCTCCAGTTCCCTCCAATATGCCCAGTTTGGTCCCGGTCCATCGTTGGTGGAGTCCAGAGTGTTCTTTGAGTGCAGGTGAACTATACATCCCAGTATCTACAACTCCTAAATGTCAAAGCCAATTCCCTCCAGTTCCCTCCAATATGCCCAGTTTGGTCCCGGTCCATCGTTGGTGGAGTCCAGAGTGTTCTTTGAGTGCAGGTGAACTATACATCCCAGTATCTACAACTCCTAAATGTCAAAGCCAATTCCCTCCAGTTCCCTCCAATATGCCCAGTTTGGTCCCGGTCCATCGTTGGTGGAGTCCAGAGTGTTCTTTGAGTACAGGTGAACTATACATCCCAGTATCTACAACTACTAAATGTCAAAGCCAATTCCCTCCAGTTCCCTCCAATATGCCCAGTTTGGTCCCGGTCCATCGTTGGTGGAGTCCAGAGTGTTCTTTGAGTGCAGGTGAACTATACATCCCAGTATCTACAACTCCTAAATGTCAAAGCCAATTCCCTCCAGTTCCCTCCAATATGCCCAGTTTGGTCCCGGTCCATCGTTGGTGGAGTCCAGAGTGTTCTTTGAGTGCAGGTGAACTATACATCCCAGTATCTACAACTCCTAAATGTCAAAGCCAATTCCCTCCAGTTCCCTCCAATATGCCCAGTTTGGTCCCGGTCCATCGTTGGTGGAGTCCAGAGTGTTCTTTGAGTACAGGTGAACTATACATCCCAGTATCTACAACTACTAAATGTCAAAGCCAATTCCCTCCAGTTCCCTCCAATATGCCCAGTTTGGTCCCGGTCCATCGTTGGTGGGGTCCAGAGTGTTCTTTGAGTGCAGGTGAACTATACATCCCAGTATCTACAACTCCTAAATGTCAAAGCCAATTCCCTCCAGTTCCCTCCAATATGCCCAGTTTGGTCCCGGTCCATCGTTGGTGGAGTCCAGAGTGTTCTTTGAGTGCAGGTGAACTATACATCCCAGTATCTACAACTCCTAAATGTCAAAGCCAATTCCCTCCAGTTCCCTCCAATATGCCCAGTTTGGTCCCGGTCCATCGTTGGTGGAGTCCAGAGTGTTCTTTGAGTACAGGTGAACTATACATCCCAGTATCTACAACTCCTAAATGTCAAAGCCAATTCCCTCCAGTTCCCTCCAATATGCCCAGTTTGGTCCCGGTCCATCGTTGGTGGAGTCCAGAGTGTTCTTTGAGTACAGGTGAACTATACATCCCAGTATCTACAACTACTAAATGTCAAAGCCAATTCCCTCCAGTTCCCTCCAATATGCCCAGTTTGGTCCCGGTCCATCGTTGGTGGAGTCCAGAGTGTTCTTTGAGTGCAGGTGAACTATACATCCCAGTATCTACAACTCCTAAATGTCAAAGCCAATTCCCTCCAGTTCCCTCCAATATGCCCAGTTTGGTCCCGGTCCATCGTTGGTGGAGTCCAGAGTGTTCTTTGAGTACAGGTGAACTATACATCCCAGTATCTACAACTACTAAATGTCAAAGCCAATTCCCTCCAGTTCCCTCCAATATGCCCAGTTTGGTCCCGGTCCATCGTTGGTGGGGTCCAGAGTGTTCTTTGAGTGCAGGTGAACTATACATCCCAGTATCTACAACTCCTAAATGTCAAAGCCAATTCCCTCCAGTTCCCTCCAATATGCCCAGTTTGGTCCCGGTCCATCGTTGGTGGAGTCCAGAGTGTTCTTTGAGTACAGGTGAACTATACATCCCAGTATCTACAACTACTAAATGTCAAAGCCAATTCCCTCCAGTTCCCTCCAATATGCCCAGTTTGGTCCCGGTCCATCGTTGGTGGAGTCCAGAGTGTTCTTTGAGTGCAGGTGAACTATACATCCCAGTATCTACAACTCCTAAATGTCAAAGCCAATTCCCTCCAGTTCCCTCCAATATGCCCAGTTTGGTCCCGGTCCATCGTTGGTGGAGTCCAGAGTGTTCTTTGAGTACAGGTGAACTATACATCCCAGTATCTACAACTACTAAATGTCAAAGCCAATTCCCTCCAGTTCCCTCCAATATGCCCAGTTTGGTCCCGGTCCATCGTTGGTGGAGTCCAGAGTGTTCTTTGAGTGCAGGTGAACTATACATCCCAGTATCTACAACTCCTAAATGTCAAAGCCAATTCCCTCCAGTTCCCTCCAATATGCCCAGTTTGGTCCCGGTCCATCGTTGGTGGAGTCCAGAGTGTTCTTTGAGTGCAGGTGAACTATACATCCCAGTATCTACAACTCCTAAATGTCAAAGCCAATTCCCTCCAGTTCCCTCCAATATGCCCAGTTTGGTCCCGGTCCATCGTTGGTGGAGTCCAGAGTGTTCTTTGAGTGCAGGTGAACTATACATCCCAGTATCTACAACTCCTAAATGTCAAAGCCAATTCCCTCCAGTTCCCTCCAATATGCCCAGTTTGGTCCCGGTCCATCGTTGGTGGGGTCCAGAGTGTTCTTTGAGTACAGGTGAACTAGAAATTCCAGAACCTACAACTCCCAAATGTCAAGGCCAATTCCCTCCAGTTCCCTCCAGTATGCCAAGTTTGGTCCCAGTCCATCATTGGTGGGGTCCAGAATGTTCTTTGAGGACAGGTGAACTATAAATCCCAGTACCTACAACTCCCAAATATCAAGGCCAATTCCCCACAAATCCCTCTAGTATGCCAAGTTTGGTCCCGGTCCATCATTGGTGGGGTCCAGAATGTTCTTTGAGGACAGGTGAACTATAAATCCCAGTACCTACAACTCCCAAATGTCAAGGCCAATTCCGCCCAAATCCCTCCAGTATGCCAAGTTTGGTCCACGTCCATCACTGGTGGGGTCCAGAATGTTCTTTGAGTGCAGGTGAACTATAAATCCCAGTACCTACAACTCCCAAATGTCAAGGCCAATTCCCCACAAATCCCTCTAGTATGCCAAGTTTGGTCCACGTCCATCATTGGTGGGGTCCAGAGTGTTCTTTGAGGACAGGTGAACTATAAATCCCAGTACCTACAACTCCCAAATGTCAAGGCCAATTCCGCCCAAATCCCTCCAGTATGCCAAGTTTGGTCCAGGTCCATCATTGGTGGGGTCCAGAGTGTTCTTTGAGGACAGGTGAACTATACATCCCAGTACCTACAACTCCCAAATGTCAAGGCCAATTCCCTCCAGTTCCTTCTAGTATGCTAAGTTTGGTCCTGGTCCATCGTTGGTGGGGTACAGAGTGTTCTTTGAGTGCAGGTGAACTATAAATCCCAGGACCTACAACTCCCAAATGTCAAGGCCAATTCCGCCCAAATCCCTCCAGTATGCCAAGTTTGGTCCAGGTCCATCATTGGTGGGGTCCAGAGTGTTCTTTGAGTGCAGGTGAACTATACATCCCAGTACCTACAACTCCCAAATGTCAAGGCCAATTCCCTCCAGTTCCTTCTAGTATGCTAAGTTTGGTCCTGGTCCATCGTTGGTGGGGTACAGAGTGTTCTTTGAGTGCAGGTGAACTATAAATCCCAGGACCTACAACTCCCAAATGTCAAGGCCAATTCCGCCCAAATCCCTCCAGTATGCCAAGTTTGGTCCCGGTCCATCGTTGGGAGATGTCACAGATTGGAGATCATGACAGTGGGGTCCAGAGTGTTCTTTGATTGTAGGTGAACTATAAATCCCAGGACCTACAACTCCCAAATGTCAAGGCCAATTCCCTCCAGTTCCTTCTAGTATGCTAAGTTTGGTCCTGGTCTATCGTTGGTGGAGTCCAGAGTGT
The DNA here is from genome assembly GCF_035594765.1 of Anolis carolinensis. Classification (NCBI taxonomy): domain Eukaryota; kingdom Metazoa; phylum Chordata; class Lepidosauria; order Squamata; family Anolidae; genus Anolis; species Anolis carolinensis. The sequence continues at coordinate 3,047,241 of NC_085844.1, read as the reverse complement.
TCTTTGAGTGCAGGTGAACTAGAAATCCCAGTATCTACAACTCCTAAATGTCAAAGCCAATTCCCTCCAGTTCCCTCCAGTATGCCCAGTTTGGTCCCGGTCCATCGTTGGTGGGGTCCAGAGTGTTCTTTGAGTACAGGTGAACTATAAATCCCAGTACCTACAACTCCCAAATATCAAGGCCAATTCCCCACAAATGCCTCTAGTATGCCAAGTTTGGTCCCGGTCCATCATTGGTGGGGTCCAGAGTGTTCTTTGAGTGCAGGTGAACTAGAAATTCCAGAACCTACAACTCCCAAATGTCAAGGCCAATTCCCTCCAGTTCCCTCCAGTATGCCAAGTTTGGTCCCAGTCCATCATTGGTGGGGTCCAGAATGTTCTTTGAGGACAGGTGAACTATAAATCCCAGTACCTACAACTCCCAAATATCAAGGCCAATTCCGCCCAAATCCCTCCAGTATGCCAAGTTTGGTCCCGGTCCATCGTTGGGAGAGGTCACAGATTGGAGATCATGACAGTGGGGTCCAGAGTGTTCTTTGATTGTAGGTGAACTATAAATCCCAGGACCTACAACTCCCAAATGTCAAGGCCAATTCCCTCCAGTTCCTTCTAGTATGCTAAGTTTGGTCCTGGTCCATCGTTGGTGGGGTCCAGAGTGTTCTTTGAGTGCAGGTGAACTAGAAATTCCAGAACCTACTACTCCCAAATGTCAAGGCCAATTCCATCCAAATCCATCCAGTATGTTTTGTTGGTCATGGAAGGTCTGTGTCCCAAATGTGGTCCTGGTCCATTGTCGGTGGGGGTCACAGTGCTGTGTCTTGATGCAGGGTGAACTACAACTTCCATATTATTATTATTATTATTATTATTATTATTATTATTATTTTATCATATGACACAGCAAACAAGATAGATATGCTGGATTTCGTATCACAAAACCACAAGTCGAACACTTCCCAAGTGTCTAGGACTGTGTGATATATTATTATTATTATTATTATTATTATTATTATTATTATTATTATTATTATGACACAGCAAACAAGATAGATATGCTGGATTTCGTATCACAAAATCACAAGTCAAACACTTCCCAAGTGTCTAGGACTGTGTGATGTATATTATTATTATTATTATTATTATTATTATTATTATTATTATTATTATTATTATTATGACACAGCAAACAAGATAGATATGCTGAATTTCGTATCACAAAACCACAAGTCGAACACTTCCCAAGTGTCTAGGACTGTGTGATGTATTTTCGGATGATGTGCGCAGATCCCAGTCGGGTGGCCTTTTGCAGTTGGCAGATCATAATGTTGTCAATGCCTATTGTTTCCAAATACCGGCTGAGATCTTTTGGCATGGCACCCAGTGTGCCCATCACCACCGGGACCGCCTGCACTGGTTTCTGCCAGAGTCTTTGAAGTTCAGTCTTGAGGTCCTGATAGCGGCTGAGTTTTTCCTGTTGTTTTTCGTCACCTGGGATGGCGACATCCATGATCCAAACCTTTTTCTTCTCCACAACTGTGATGTCTGGTGTGTTGTGTTCCAGAACTTTGTCAGTCTGGATTCAGAAGTCCCACAGTATCTTTGCGTGTTCATTTTCCAATACTTTTGCAGGTTTGTGATCCCACCAGTTCTTTACTGCTGGGAGGTGGTACTTGAGGCATAAGTTGTTGTTGTTGTTATTATTATTATTGTTGTTGTTGTTGTTATTGTCGGGGGTGCTTTGAATGCGATTTCCTGCTTCTTGGCAGAATGGGGTTGGACTGGATGGCCCATGAGGTCTCTTCCAACTCTACTGTTCTATGACTCTATGATTCTATCATGTGGAATCAGTACCTCAAACTCCTCCAGTATGTTCAGTTTCTGCTCAGTCCTGCTCTGTTTGTTATGCAGACAGTTGAAAAGAGTAGGAAAGGGTTAAGGGAGAGGTAGTGGGCGGGGTCATGCAAATTCCACAGCAGTGGAGAGAGTAAGGAACTCTGGGATGCCAGTTGTGGAGGAAAACCATGAAATATCGGATAGGAAATCCTTGACTTGGGTGGGGGGGTTGTATGGTGTTTGTGGGGGACACGGGCAGGGTTTGGGCTCCATGTTCATGGTGCTCACTATAACCTGAAGTGTCATTGGAGGAGGTGCTTTTGGTGGCTCCTCAGCACTGTGGATTATAACTCTTTGTGGAGGTGGGAGGCTATCTGTGTAAGTTGACACTTTTATTATGTGTATAGATAGATTACGTGGTCACAGTGTACCAGAGTTGCATTGGAGGACCTAGAGATTGGTGGGTAGTGTATCATAAAATCATCCGGTGGACGTGGCCAATCCATAGAAAAACTATTTTCCTCCAGATGTGGCTTTGTGAAACTGGATATCGTTTCTGCGGTTATGGGGGTCTTCTTGTATTTGAATTAACAAGTGTCCACTAATGGAAGGATAACAATGTATTAAATGTCATTAAACATTGTATTGGGTTTTTATATTGTTCTGTCCGGGGTTGGCCCCATGTAAGCCGCCCCGAGTCCCTTCGGGGAGATGGGGCGGGGTATAAGAATAAAATTATTATTATTATTATTATTATTATTATTATTATTATTATTATTGACACAAAGACAAGAGTATGACACAGCAAACGAGATCTATATGCTGGATTTCGTATCACAAAATCACAAGTCGAACACTTCCCAAGTGTCTAGGACTGTGTGATGTATTATTATTATTATTATTATTATTATTATTATTATTATTATCAACACAACGACGTTGTATGGCACAGCAAACAAGATAGATATGCTGGATTTCGTTTCGCAAAACCACAAGTCGAACACTTCCCAAGTGTCTAGGACTGTGTGATGTATTTTCTGATGATGTGTGCAGATCCCAGTAGGGTGGCCTTTTGCAGTTGGCAGATGGTGATTTTGTCAATGTCTATTGTTTCCAAATGCTGGCTGAGATCTTTTGGCACAGCACCCAGTGTGCCCATCACCACCGGGACCGGAATAATAATAATAATAAAAAAATTATTATTATTATTATTATTATGTACAATAAATGAATATAAATTTCAGATAAATGGTTACAAATGACAATCAAACTGTTGCATTCACAGGATGATGAATGGTAGTTGCATTCACAATGGAGTAAACTTTCTTGTTTACTTTCTTGTTTCTTCATAAAAGATGAGTAGAGCCCTGATCCACAACCGGTTTCGACTACCTATAGTCTTTGTCTGGTGGTAGGGTCTGCTAGTATTGGGTAACATTAATACAATTGTACAAAGTGTTTTCTGGCTTAGTAAAATTGACGGCTATTAATGCATACTACAGTAGAGTCTCACTTATCCATCATAAACGGGCCGGCAGAATGTTGGATATGCAAAAATGTTGGATAATAAGGAGGGATTAAGGAAAAGCCTATTAAACATCAAATTGGGTTATGATTTTACAAATTAAGCACCAAAACATCATGTTTTACAACAAATTTGGCAGAAAAAGTAGTTCAATACGCAGTAATGCTATGTAGTAATTACTGTATTTACGAATTTAGCACCAAAATATCACGATGTATTGAAAACATTGACCACAAAAATGGATTGGATAATCCAGAGGCTTGGATAAGCGAGGCTTGGATTAGTGAGACTCTACTGTATAGACATAATATCTTTTCATTATTTTATTTTTATCCATTCTGTGTTTAATGTATCAAGAGAACAACTTGTAAGCCACTGTATGTTCCCAAGAGGTTCCACGATATCTATGAAAGACTTTACAGTTCATTGAGAACATTCTTGAATTGTTTAAACTAAATAACAAAAGTAAGTAGTATGCATTAAGAGGTATCAATTTTACTAAGCCAGAAAACACTTTGTACAATTGTATTAATGTTACTCAATACTAATATTAATAATAATAATAATAATAATAATAATAATAATAATAATAATAATAATAAAACTTTATTTATACCCCGCCACCATCTCCCCGTGGGCACTCAGGGCGGCTTACATGGGGCAGAGGCCCAAACAACATAGGACAAAATATAGGCAACATAATACAAATCACACTATAAAAAGATAAAACAGTAATACAATATATCAATTAAAACAAAAATACAGGATAAAAAAATTGCATTTAAAACAATACCAGCAGACCCTACCACCAGACGAAGACTATAAGTAGTCAAAACCGATTGTGGATCAGGGGTCTACTCATCTTTTATGAAGAAACAAGAAAATAAACAAGAAAGTTTACTCCGTTGTGAATGTAACTACCATTCATCATATTGTGAATGCAACAGTTTGATTGTCATTTGTAACCATTTATCTAAAATTTATATTCATTTATTGTACACAATACAATGTTTAAAGACATTTAATACATTGTTATTATTCCATTAGTGGACACTTGTTAGTTCAAGCCCTTGGGAACCCATTTTTTCTTATGGTCTTCTTGTATTTGCCATGAATTTTAGCTTTTTTTCTCCACCCCTTCCCAACCAAAACAGTGCTTCACTGCAAAGCGTCTGCTTGTGTGTTTCCCTTTGCTGCGCATGTTCTCCTTCTCGAGTCCATGCGCAGAGACACCATTAACGGCTTACTTACTTACGCGATCCCTCGTAGTTTGAGGATGATTGTCTTCCATCTTGGGGATGGATCCGTAGGTGGCTGAAGAGACCTATTCTTGATCTGCATCTTCTCCCTTCCGCAGTAAGGACATCGGTTTCCAGACGGAAGGCAGTCCCGGTCGGGGTTGGCTTGACGCTCCTTCCTCTTGGCACGTTTCTCCCTTCAGCCCTCCGTTCGTGCCTCTTCGAACTCCGCAGCACTGCTGGTCACAGCTGACCTCCAGTTAGAGCACTCAAGGACCAGGGCTTCCCAGTTCTCAGTCTCTCTGCCACAGTTTTTAAGGTTGGCTTTGGGCCCATCTTTCAATCTCTTTTCCTGCCCACCAACATTCCGTTTCCCATTCTTGAGTTCGGAGTTTGGGAGACGGTGATCTTTGGGCATTCGGACAACGTGGCCTTCAGTCCAGCGGAGTTGATGGCGTAGGAGCATCACTTCAATGCTGGTGGTCTTTGCTTCTTCTTCCACCACGCTGGCATTTGTCCGCCTGTCTTCCCAAGAGATTGGCAGGATTTTCCTGAGGCAACGCTGATGGAATCGCTCCAGGAGTTTGGTGTGACGTCTGTAGACAGTCCACGTTTCGCAGGCGTAGAGCAGGGTTGGGAGGGGAATGGCTTTGTAAACAAGCACCTTGGTCTCTCTACGGATGTCCCGGTCATCAAACACTCTCTGCTTCATTCGAAAAAATGCTGCGCTCGCAGAGCTCAGGCAGTGTTGTATTTCAGTGTCATCTGTAGACCGTCCACGTTTTGCAGGCGTAGAGCAGGGTTGGGAGGGGAATGGCTTTGTAAACAAGCACCTTGGTCTCTCTACGGATGTCCCGGTTATCAAAAACTCTCTGCTTCATTCGAAAAAATGCTGCGCTCGCAGAGCTCAGGCGGTGTTGTATTTCAGTGTCATCTGTAGACCGTCCACGTTTCGCAGGCGTAGAGCAGGGTTGGGAGGGGAATGGCTTTGTAAACAAGCACCTTGGTCTCTCTACGGATGTCCCGGTCATCAAAAACTCTCTGCTTCATTCGAAAAAATGCTGCGCTCGCAGAGCTCAGGCGGTGTTGTATTTCAGTGTCATCTGTAGACCGTCCACGTTTCGCAGGCGTAGAGCAGGGTTGGGAGGGGAATGGCTTTGTAAACAAGCACCTTGGTCTCTCTACGGATGTCCCTCTCATCAAACACTCTCTGCTTCATTCGAAAAAATGCTGCGCTCGCAGAGCTCAGGCGGTGTTGTATTTCAGTGTCATCTGTAGACCATCCACGTTTCGCAGGCGTAGAGCAGGGTTGGGAGGGGAATGGCTTTGTATACGAGCATCTTGGTATCTCTACGGATGTCCCGGTCATCAAACACTCTCTGCTTCATTCGAAAAAATGCTGCGCTCGCAGAGCTCAGTTGGTGTTGTATTTCAGTGTCAATGTTGACTTTTGTGAGAGGTGGCTGCCAAGGGAGCGGAAATGGTCAACATTTTCTAATGTGACAACATTAAGTTGTATTTCCTCCATTGCAGAGGGATTGGCTGGTTCCTGTTGGAAGAGCACTTTGGTTTTCTCGATGTTCAGTGAGAGGCCGAGCTTCTCGTCTGCTTCTGCGAAGGTGTTGAGAGTGGCTTGTAGGTCTTCTTCTGAGTGCGTGCAGACATTAACGGCACCGATGGAGGGATAGAGGCAAGTAGGATCTCTCTCCAAAGATCCCCAATGAATCCTTGGCATCTTTGGCCTGCCCCTTTGTGCCCCCTCCCCAAATGGCATTCACTCTCACCATTCACCCCACTTCTCGGTTCCTGCCCACCTTGGGACCCCTTCCCCAGGAAATGCTCCTCCTCCTCGCCTCCTTCTGGGGTCCTGGCTATGCAATCGGGGCTCTTGCTTCTCAGATATGGGGCAGCTCCACCTCAACCTAATGCAAGACCCCCATTGCCCCCGTTTCCCTGGCCTTCAAGCTTCAGCGGGGCAACAAATAAAGGGACTGCTGCTGTGCTTCTGGACTTGGTTTTTTCCGTACATCCCTTCCTCCTGATGCTCTCTGTCTAGGTCAATAAACCAGAATCCGTCTCCTCGGCTGTGCCTGCTTTCTTGGAAGTTCCTCTCTGTCTACATTTCTTCATGTTATCCACCTTTCCAACTGCAAGACATTGGAGGTTCCTAGAGAGACAGAGAAATTTTGGGGTCCTTATGGCAAAGTTCCCATTTGAGGATTCTCTCTGCCCAGATTCCAACCAGCATGGACTCTTGGGCTGCAGGATGCTGGGAGTTGCAGTACAATTATTCCTTTGCATGGGCAGATTTCTCATCTACCTGTCCATGCATTTATCTTCTGTTCTCTACCTATCCATTCACCTCTCATTCTCAATCTATCCATGGTTGCTATATATATATGCATCCATCATCTTTCCATCCATTCATCTGTCATCTATCTGTCTATCTATCTATCTATCTATCTATCTATCTATCTATCTATCTATCTATCTATCTATCTATCTATCTATCCATCCATCCATCCATCCATCCCTCTATCCCCATTCCATTATCTATGCATCCACCATCTATCCATCCATTTATATGTCGTCTATCAATCATTCCCTTCTGCCTATCTGCCTATCTATCTATCTATCTATCTATCTATCTATCTATCTATCTATCTATCTATTCATGTATACATCTATCAATTCATCCCTCAATCTATCCCCATTCCACTATTTATGCATCCATAATCTATTCAGCCTATGTCATCTATGTATCATTCCTAATCAATCCATCAATCTATCTATCTATCTATCTATCTATCTATCTATCCATCTGTCAATTCATACATCTATCAATTCATCCATCCCTCTATCCCCATTCCATTATCTATGCATCCATCATCTATCCATCCATTTATATGTCGTCTATCAATCATTATCTATCTATCTATCTATCTATCTATCTATCTATCTATCCATCATCTATCCATCCATTTATATGTCGTCTATCAATCATTATCTATCTATCTATCTATCTATCTATCTATCTATCTATCTATCTATCCATCATCTATCAATCCATTTATATGTCATCTATCAATCATTATCTATCTATCTATCTATCTATCTATCTATCTATCTATCTATCTATCTATCCATCCATCATCTATCCATCCATTGATATGTCATCTGTCTATTCATCCATCCATTCATATGTCATCTATCCATTCATCCATCCATCTCTGTGCATCTATCCATTCATTCCTCAGTCAGTCTCCATTCCACTATTTGTGCATTCATCATCTAGCCAGCCATTCATATGTCATCTATGCATCATTCCGCATCTCTTTCTCTCTCCATCCATTCATCTATCCATTCATTCCTCAGTCTATCCCCATTCTACTATCTATGCATCCATCATCTATCCATCCATTCATATGTCATCTATCTATCTATCTATCTATCTATCTATCTATCTATCTATCTATCTATCTATCTATTCCTTGGGCTGGGCTGTGGTGCAGCTAGTTAGTAGCCAGCAGCAAAAAATCATTACTGACCAAAAGGTTATTGGTTTGAAGCCCATGTCAGATTAAGCTCCCGACCATTTAATAACCTAGCTTGCTGTCCACCTAAGCAGCTTGAAAACAACCGCAAGCTGTGCCTAGAGAATTTAGGTACCGCTTATTGTGGGGAGGCTAATTTAACTTAATTTACAACACCATAAAACGGGAAGAGCAATGAGGAAGTACTACTATGATTTAAAAAAGGACTCGGGTCACAGTGGATGATGAAGCGGCAGCTCCCCCTGTGGCCGGAATTGAGCAAACCCTCAGGAAGCCGGAAGCTGGAAAATGTTAAATTGCCTCTATTGTCTGTCTGTGTATGTGGTATGTCTGATAGTGGCATTGAATGTTTGCCATGTATATGTGCATTGTAATCCTCCCTGAGTCCCCTTCAGGATGAGAAAGAAGGACGGAATATAAATACTGTAAATAAATACATAAATAATTCCTCAGTCTATATACCATTCCACTATTTATGCATCCATCAGCTATCCATCCATTCATGTATCATCTATCTATCCATCATTCCTCTATCAATCCATCTATCTATCTATCTATCTATCTATCTATCTATCTATCTATCTATCTATCTATCTATCTATGAACACATATTTATTTATCTCCAATATTTATATCCCGCCCTTCTCACCTGAAGGGACTCAGGGCGGCTTACAACGCTGGCACAATTCGATGCTTATACAAAAACAATCAAACAATACATAAAATCAGTTAAAACTATTAAATACAATGTAAAATTACAATATATAAATTGTAGTCCTCCAGGTGACTCTATGGTATGCTTCCTATGTCTTCTCTAGGCACTTTCTAGATCCTCCAGGTATCTATATGCTCACTATGTACCCTCTAGGCATTTTCTAGATCCTCCAGATGACTCTCTAGTATTCTCCCTATGTCCTTGATGCTTTTCAGATGACTCTATGATAGGATCCCTAGGTCTTCTCTGGGCATTTTCTAGATCTTCCAGGTATCTATATGCTCACTATGTACCCTCTAGGCATTTCTAGATCCTCCTGATGACTCTATAGTATTCTCCCTATGTCCTTGAGGCTTTTCAGATGACTCTATGATAGGATCCCTATGTCTTCTCTGGGCATTTTCTAGATCTTCCAGGTATCTATATGCTCACTATGTACCATCTAGGCATTTCTAGATCCTCCTGATGACTCTATAGTATTCTCCCTATGTCCTTGAGGCTTTTCAGATGACTCTATGATAGGATCCCTATGTCTTCTCTGGGCATTTTCTAGATCCTCCAGGTGACTCTATAGTATGCTTCCTCTGTCCTCTCTAGGCCTTTTCTAGATCCTCCAAGAGACTCTATGATAGGATCCGTCTTCTCTGGGCACTTTCTAGATCCTCCAGGTATCTACATGCTCCCTAGGGTACCCTCTAGGTATTTTCTAGATCCTCCAGATGACTCTATAGTATTCTCCCTATGTCCTTTAGGCTTTTCCGGTGACTCTATGATAGGATCCCTATGTCTTCTCTGGGCATTTTCTAGATCTTCCAGGTGACTCTATAGTATGCTCCCTCTGTCTTCTCTGGGCATTTTCTAGATCTTCCAGGTAACTCTATAGTATGCTCCCTCTGTCCTCTCTAGGCCTTTTCTAGATCCTCCAGGTGACTCTATAGTATGCTCCCTCTGTCCTCTCTAGGCCTTTTCTAGATCCTCCAGGTGACTCTATAGTATGCTCCCTCTGTCCTCTCTAGGCCTTTTCTAGATCCTCCAGGTGACTCTATAGTATGCTCCCTCTGTCCTCTCTAGGCCTTTTCTAGATCCTCCAGGTGACTCTATAGTATGCTCCCTCTGTCCTCTCTAGGCCTTTTCTAGATCCTCCAGGTGACTCTATAGTATGCTCCCTCTGTCCTCTCTAGGCCTTTTCTAGATCCTCCAGGTGACTCTATAGTATGCTCCCTCTGTCCTCTCTAGGCCTTTTCTAGATCCTCCAGGTGACTCTATAGTATGCTCCCTCTGTCCTCTCTAGGCCTTTTCTAGATCCTCCAGGTGACTCTATAGTATGCTCCCTCTGTCCTCTCTAGGCCTTTTCTAGATCCTCCAGGTGACTCTATAGTATGCTCCCTCTGTCTTCTCTGGGCATTTTCTAGATCTTCCAGGTGACTCTATAGTATGCTCCCTCTGTCCTCTCTAGGCCTTTTCTAGATCCTCCAGGTGACTCTATAGTATGCTCCCTCTGTCCTCTCTAGGCCTTTTCTAGATCCTCCAGGTGACTCTATAGTATGCTCCCTCTGTCCTCTCTAGGCCTTTTCTAGATCCTCCAGGTGACTCTATAGTATGCTCCCTCTGTCCTCTCTAGGCCTTTTCTAGATCCTCCAGGTGACTCTATAGTATGCTCCCTCTGTCCTCTCTAGGCCTTTTCTAGATCCTCCAGGTGACTCTATAGTATGCTCCCTCTGTCCTCTCTAGGCCTTTTCTAGATCTTCCAGGTGACTCTATAGTATGCTCCCTCTGTCTTCTCTGGGCATTTTCTAGATCTTCCAGGTGACTCTATAGTATGCTCCCTCTGTCCTCTCTAGGCCTTTTCTAGATCCTCCAGGTGACTCTATAGTATGCTCCCTCTGTCCTCTCTAGGCCTTTTCTAGATCCTCCAGGTGACTCTATAGTATGCTCCCTCTGTCCTCTCTAGGCCTTTTCTAGATCCTCCAGGTGACTCTATAGTATGCTCCCTCTGTCCTCTCTAGGCCTTTTCTAGATCCTCCAGGTGACTCTATAGTATGCTCCCTCTGTCCTCTCTAGGCCTTTTCTAGATCCTCCAGGTGACTCTATAGTATGCTCCCTCTGTCCTCTCTAGGCCTTTTCTAGATCCTCCAGGTGACTCTATAGTATGCTCCCTCTGTCCTCTCTAGGCCTTTTCTAGATCCTCCAGGTGACTCTATAGTATGCTCCCTCTGTCCTCTCTAGGCCTTTTCTAGATCCTCCAGGTGACTCTATAGTATGCTCCCTCTGTCCTCTCTAGGCCTTTTCTAGATCTTCCAGGTGACTCTATAGTATGCTCCCTCTGTCTTCTCTGGGCATTTTCTAGATCTTCCAGGTGACTCTATAGTATGCTCCCTCTGTCCTCTCTAGGCCTTTTCTAGATCCTCCAGGTGACTCTATAGTATGCTCCCTCTGTCCTCTCTAGGCCTTTTCTAGATCCTCCAGGTGACTCTATAGTATGCTCCCTCTGTCCTCTCTAGGCCTTTTCTAGATCCTCCAGGTGACTCTATAGTATGCTCCCTCTGTCCTCTCTAGGCCTTTTCTAGATCCTCCAGGTGACTCTATAGTATGCTCCCTCTGTCCTCTCTAGGCCTTTTCTAGATCCTCCAGGTGACTCTATAGTATGCTCCCTCTGTCCTCTCTAGGCCTTTTCTAGATCTTCCAGGTGACTCTATAGTATGCTCCCTCTGTCTTCTCTGGGCATTTTCTAGATCTTCCAGGTGACTCTATAGTATGCTCCCTCTGTCCTCTCTAGGCCTTTTCTAGATCCTCCAGGTGACTCTATAGTATGCTCCCTCTGTCCTCTCTAGGCCTTTTCTAGATCCTCCAGGTGACTCTATAGTATGCTCCCTCTGTCCTCTCTAGGCCTTTTCTAGATCCTCCAGGTGACTCTATAGTATGTTCCCTCTGTCCTCTCTAGGCCCTTTCTAGATCCCCAAGGTGACCCTATAGTATGTTCCTGTCCTCTCTAGTCATTTTCTAGATCCTCCAAGAGACTCTATGATAGGATCCCTATGCCTATACACACAGAGAGAAGAAAAGGAAGTCGAAACACACAGCTGTACAATACAATTGCAAAATAAATCATCTAGATTAATTGCCAGATGCCATTCAACTTAGAAAAGCCTGAAGTGGTTGGAAGGGCATTTATGGTTTAGGGCAAACATTTATTTGCTTTCATTTATTTGCATGCATCTATACAGAATTTGCGGACCGAAAGGTTGCAGGTTCAAATCCGGGGAGCGGAGTGAGCACCTGCTGTTAGCCCCAGCTTCTGCCAACCTAGCAGTTCGAAAACATGCAAATGTGAGTAAATCAATAGGTACTACTCTGGCAGGAAGGTAACAGCACTCCATGCAATCATGTCAGTGGCCACATGACCTTGGAGGGGTCTATGTACATGCCAATGTGAGTAGATCAATAGGTACTGCTCTGGTGGGAAGGTAACGGCACTCTATGCAATCATGCCAGTGGCCACATGACCTTGGAGGCGTCTATGGACAATGCTGGCTCCGGACTGGGGGTCCATACTGTTTGTTTTGAGGATCATGGGAGGTGCAGTACAGCACACCTGAATGGATTTGACACCAGAGAAACACATAGGAATTTTTAAAAAATCACATAGGCTTTCTTTTTTTTATATAAAAAAGGTGTATTTCAATAAATTAATTTTTACAGACATACGTATTTTGACACCATTTCATCTCCACCGGACATTCTGAAGCTGTGATTTGTACAATTCGTATCATGCAAAGAAATACATTTAGTGTATGGCAAAGAAAGGGGGTAGACCCGGAATCAGTTGAAAGAGACCCCTAAAGGCCATCCAGTCCAACCCCTTCTGCCAGGCAGGAAGGCACCATTCAAGCCCTCCCGACAGATGGACATCCAGCCTGTTCCAGAGAAGGAGACTTGAAGTACAAGACAGTGACATCCTTTCAAATATCCTATTGCTGCAGCTTGGAATCACGTTGGCCTTTTGAGCTGCCGCATCACACTGTTGCCTCAGCTTCTGGTTCACTAGGATCGCTAGATCCCTTTCATATAGACTTCCAAGCCAGCTGCCACCCATCCTATTTCTTTGCATTACGTTTTTAGAATCCTATTGCTAAAGCCTGGAATCGCATTGGCCATTTGTGCTGCTGCACAACATAGTTGGCTCATCCTCGGCTAAATCCCTTTCATATAGACTTTCAAGCCAAATGCCATCCATTGTATAGCTCTGCATTTCGTTTGAGTCCTATTGCTAAAGCCTGGAATCGCATTGGCCATTTGAGCTGCTGCATCACATGGTTGTCTCATCCTCGGCTAAATCTCTTTCATAGTTTTGAGCCAAATGCCACCCATTGTATAGCTCTGCATCTCATTTGAGTCCTATTGTAAAACCTGGAATCGCATTGGCCATTTGAGCTGCTGCATCACATGGTTGGCTCATTCTTGGCTAAATCAGTTTCATATAGAGTTTCAAGCCAAATGCCATCCATTGTATAGCTCTGCATCTCATTTGAGTCCTATTGCTAAAACCGGGAATTGCATTGGCCATTTGTGCTGCCGCATCACAACGTTGGCTCATCCTCAGCTTCCACTAAGATTTCTAAATCCCTTTCATATAGACTTTCAAGACAAAAGCCACTCATTGTATAACTCTGCATTTCATTTGAGTCCTATTGCTAAAACCAGGAATCGCATTAGCCATTTGTGCTGCTGCACCACATGGTTGGCTCATCCTTGGCTAAATCCGTTTCATATAGAGTTTCAAGCCAAATGCCATCCATTGTATAGCTCTGCATCTCATTTGAGTCCTATTGCTAAAGCCTGGAATCGCATTGGCCATTTGTGTTGCTGCATCACATGTGGGCTAAGACCAGTCCAACCAGTCTCCCCCTGCCATCCTTTCAGTAGGGGAGCCAACCTGGCGCTGGTGGGTAAGAGAGACAGCAAAGCTGGGGGTCCATTGGGGTCGAATGGAGGCCATGCCCCGCTTCTGCACCACTGGGGTGCCCAAGGTGGAGGCTGAAGGCGGGAGAGGCAACAAGCAAGGAGCAAGCGGGGTTGAGGCACGTGGTGGAGGGAGAAGGAAGTGGGAAGGGATGGAAAGGATGGAGCGGGAAAGGGGACACACAGTGGGCATCCATCCCCACCCCACAGTGGCCGGGCATCGCAGGGGGGCAGTGCCGGAAACAGGGTGTGTATAGGATCGGGGGGCTCTCTTCCTCGGGGGTCTTCTTCTTCGTGGCTTCGGGCACCAGCTCCTCGATGCGGAAAGAGGCTCCGCGGGAAGGAAGGTCCCGCTTAGTCGGGGTCCGGTTTGGGTCGGGACCCTCCTGCGGGGCGGGCGGGTAGGGCTTCCCTTGCAGGACGAAGGGGGCCAGGTCCGGCACGAAGGGGGGGCCCCGCTCGTGGCCCCGGGACGTGTTCTGCCGCTTGAGGAGCCCCAACGGGATGCGGCTCACGTCCACCCGCCAGAAGTTCCTCTTCCCCTTCCACTTGTCGCTCTCCTCCTGCAGAAGGGCCAGAGGAGGACAAGTTAGGAGTCTAAAGCAGGTATTGAATAAGAAATTAATTGAAAAACAATATAAATTGAAACAGACATTGGCCGAGATATGGAAATGAAAGGGGAGATTTGGGAGTACCCCAATCACATGAATCCCCGGGTTTGCCAAGCCGCTATGAGCACCACTCGGAGACCAATGAAGTTGAGGACAAACACCTTTATTTTAGGTAGCTACCGACAGACAACAGCGACACGGCAGTGAAGCTGGCAAAAATTGTCTGCCCCGAACGAATCTGCTCGGGGTCTTATATACCCTACTTGTTTACCACTTTTCTAGTTCCTCATTCTGGACTGGGTTTACTGGAAAAACCACCAGCCCGGTTTGTGGTGGGCAGACATCCTGACCTGTACATCACTTCAGGATGTAGCTCACCACGAACTGTGGAACATTTCAACAGGTTAGGCAAAGGTACATGTATTTCATACATTTCTCAGAATCGGCTAACCACAACTGGTTCTTGCTAAACATACAGGACACATGCTATCTTGTCGCAAGACAGCAAGTTGCAATTTTTCTCTTTATTCCTAGAAGAGAGACTGATCTCTGGTTTCAAGCAGACAGGCATTCTAAAATGGAGTCACTCTGGTTCAGTGACCCCTTCAGAAAGAGGACTTGGAACATTGATGACTCGGACATTGAATACTGGATCAATTCAATTAATAAAATCAAGCAGATAAGGATTGCTGCTGCTCAGTCGTTCAGTCGTCTCCGACTCTTGGTGACCTCGTGGACCAGTCCAGGCCAGAGCTCCCTGTCGGCCATCTCCACCCCCAGTTCCTTCAAGGTCAAGCCAGTCCTTCAAGGACACTGTGATGACTCATGGGCCATGTTGTCCCGTTCCTAGTACTATGGTGGCAGATGAAGAGGAAAACTTGGGTTTCCCACCGTTTCAGCCAGAAACGGAGCCCTCGAACCTGCAAGATGTTTGGCCACAAGAAGTCAGCCAAACAAGCCTTGAGCAGAAATCTCCCCCATTTTCTCGCCGGGATTATTATAATCGAGATAGAGGCGCTAGGGAGGCGAATCGCAGAAGCGCCAGGATCGCTGCCAGACAATTAGCTGATTAAGCCTGTTTCCCTTGGGAAATCTTAAGGAGTCATGCATCTGGACACAGTATGGGTTTCGTTTCTTGTTCCCCAGGGAAAGTGTTCCTTGGCGGGAAAACAAGATCCTATATAGGTGTTTACCCGCAAGGAAATCCTTGCGGAGTCAATTCGTCACCTTGTGGAGTGAGATCGTGTGTGGACTACGCTACTCCAGTCCCTTGCCTCCAGGACCAAGTTCCAAGCCTTGTTTCACGGACCTTGTTCTAGCATCAAGCTTCCTTGTTTCCAAGGACCTTGCCTCGGACCTTGCTCTTGCTTCTTGCCTCTTGTTGCCACGTATCAAGCCTTGTTTGCCAAGAATCTAGTTTGCTTCCAGCCTTGTTGTCAAGCTCCATTGGACTAAAGGACCCTGTCATTTCCCCACACTTTGCTTGGCAAAGTGTGTGTTTCGGTTATTGGATTATAACTTTGGACTCTAATATCACATATTGGACATTGTTTTCCTGGACTATATTTGACCTTGCCTGAAAGGTCTACTTCTGGACTACATTCTTCACTTGTTTTTATTGACTTTATATATTCCTTTAATAAAGATATTAGATAGATTCTGGTCTCTGCGCATGGTTATTGGTGCTCTGCAGCCTGGGTCCTGACAGACACCGTCCATCCATCTCGCCCTTGGTTGGCCTCTCTTCCTTTTTCCTTCCATTTTCCCCAGCATTATGATCTTCTCCAAGCTTTCCTGTCTCCTCATGATGTGGCCAAAATACTTCAGCTTTGCCTCCAATCTCCTTCCCTCCAGTGAGCAGCCGCTGGGCATTATTTCCTGGAGGACGGACTGGTTGGGTCTTCTTGCCAAGGTCCAAGGCACGCTCAGGATTCTCCTCCAGCACCAGAGTCCAAAAGCCTCTCTCTTCCTTCCTTCGCTCAGCCTTCCTTATGGTCCAGCTCTCGCATCCATAGGTCACTATGGGGAAGACCATGGCTTTCACTATTCGGACCTTCGTTGCCAGTGTCATGTCTCTGCTCTTCACTATTTTATCATTGAGGTTGGCCATTGCTCTCCTCCCAAGAAGGAAAGACCAGTTATATTTCTGCGTCTGCACTTAAGAAATATAAAGTCTGTCTCTGCCTCCACGTTTTTCTCCCTCTTTTTGCCATTTATCAAGAGGTGTCGTTGCCATGACCTTGGTTTTCTTGACGTTGCCATGACCTTGGTTTTCTTGACATTTAACCCAAAGGAAAATACTGACGAAATGGTCCAGAACCCCAATCCAATTAGCTTATCTAACTAAAACAACCACAAAGTTCTGTTGGCACAGATGTGGGAAAACAGGCTCATATATTCATCCTCCTGCAGAAGGCTCAGAGGAAGACAAGTTGTGAATCTAAAGCAGGTCTTGAATATTGGCCGAGATATGGAAAGAGGACTTGAACATTAATGACTCAGAAATCGAATACTGGATCAATTCAATTAATAAAATCAAGCAGATAAGGATTACGTAAAGGTAAAGCTTTCCCCTGATGTTAAGTCCAGTCGTGTCTGACTCTGTGGGTTGCTGCTCATCTCCATTTCTAAGCCAAAGAGCCGGCGTTGTCCGTAGACGCCTCCAAGGTCATGTGGCCAATGGCATGACTGCACGGAGCACTGTTACCTTCCCACCGGAGCGGTACCTATTGATCTACTCACATTGGCATGTTTTCTATCTGCTAGGTTGGCAGAAGCTGGAGCTAACAGCGGGAGCTCACTCCGCTCCCGGGATTTGAACCTGGGACCTTTTCATCCGCAAGTTCAGCAGCTCAGCGCTTTAACACACTGAGCCACCGGAGGCTCCCAAGATAAGGATTAGAGAAACCCAAAGGAAAATACGGACTAAATGGTACAGAACCCCAATCCAATTAGCTTATACAGTAGAGTCTCACTTATCCAACATTCGCTTATCCAACATTCTGGATTATCCAATGCATTTTTGAAGTCAATGTTTTCAATACATCATGATATTTTGGTGCTAAATTCGTAAATACAGTAATTACTACATAACATTACTGCGTATTGAGCTACTTTTTCTGTTAAATTTGTTGTACAACATGATGTTTTGGTGCTTAATTTGTAAAATCATAACCTAATTTGATGTTTAATAGGCTTCTCCTTAATCTCTCTTTATTATCCAACATATTCGCTTATCCAACGTTCTGCTGGCCCGTTTATGTTGGATAAGTGAGACTCTACTGCAGGGGTCCCCAAACTTTTTAAACAGAGGGCCAGTCCACGGTCCCTCAGACCGTTGGAGGGCCGGACTAGAGTTAAAAACAAACAAACTATGAACAAATTCCTATGCACTCTGCATATGCCTCATTTTGAAGCAAAAAAACCAAACAAAACAGGAACAAATACGGCCTTGATGATGATGATGATGATAACAACAACAACAACAACACCAACAATAAAAAGGGTTGGAAGAGAGCCCTTGGGCCACGGAGTCCAGCCCCCTTCTGCCTTTGTGCACCCAAAGCACAAGCAAAGCACCCCTGACAGATGGCCACCCAGCCTCAATTTTAATAATAATAATAATAATAATAATAATAAAAGAGGGTTGGAAGAGAGCCCTTGGGCCATAGAGTCCAGCCCCCTTCTGTCTTTGTGCACAAAAGCACAAGCAAAGCACCCCTGACAGATGGCCACCCAGCCTCAATTTTATAATAATAATAATAATAATAATAATAATAATAATAATAATAAAAGAGGGTTGGAAGAGAGCCCTTGGGCCATTGAGTCCAACCCCCTTCTGCCTTTGTGCACAAAAGCACAAGCAAAGCACCCCTGACAGATGGCCACCCAGCCTCAATTTTATAATAATAATAATAATAATAATAATAATAATAATAATAATAAAGAGGGTTGGAAGAGAGCCCTTGGGCCATAGAGTCCAACTCCTTCTGCCTTTGTGCACTGAAAGCACAAGCAAAGCACCCCTGACAGATGGCCACCCAGCCTCAATTTTATAATAATAATAATAATAATAATAATAATAAAAGAGGGTTGGAAGAGAGCCCTTGGGCCATTGAGTCCAACCCCCTTCTGCCTTTGTGCACAAAAGCACAAGCAAAGCACCCCTGACAGATGGCCACCCAGCCTCAATTTTAATAATAATAATAATAATAATAATAATAATAATAATAATAATAATAAAGAGGGTTGGAAGAGAGCCCTTGGGCCATAGAGTCCAACTCCTTCTGCCTTTGTGCACCCAAAGCACAAGCAAAGCACCCCTGACAGATGGCCACCCAGCCTCAATTTTAATAATAATAATAATAATAATAATAATAATAAAGAGGGTTGGAAGAGAGCCCTTGGGCCATAGAGTCCAACCCCCTTCTGCCTTTGTGCACCCAAAGCACAAGCAAAGCATCCCTGACAGATGTCCACCCAGCCTCAATAGTAATAATAATAATAAGAATAAGAATAATAATGGTTGTAAGAGAAGAAGAAACCCCTTGGGCCATTTAGCCCAACCCCCTTCTGCCCTTGTGGGGTGGGGGCCGGATTAATGGCTTCGATGGGCCGCATCCGGCCCCCGGGCCTTAGTTTGGGGACCCCTGCTCTACTGTAATATAATAAATTGTATGTACATATAATTTGTAAGCCGCTCTGAATCCACTTCGGGGTGAGAAGGGCAGGATCTAAATGTAGTAAATAAATAAATACATGAATAATTCTGCTTGAGGCAAGTATGAATGGTGCAATTGGCCACCTTGATTAGCATTGAAATGGTTTGCAGTTTCAAAGCCTGTCTGCTTCCTGCCTGGGGGAATCCTTTGTTGGGAGTCCTTTGTTGTTATCATACATCAAGGGAACCACTGACCGCATAAGGAAGCTGACAAAGAAACACAACCTACAAACTATCTACAGACCTACTAAGAAAATCCAACGGTCAGCGAAGGACAAGAGGGATCTTCTCATGTCTACAGGAGTCTTCTGTATCCCATGCAGCCGTGGACAAGTCTACGTGGGGACCACCAAACGCAACATTGCCCAAACACGAGTCAAAGAACATGAAAGGCACTGCAGACTAATTCAACCAGAGAAATCAGCCATAGCAGAGCATTTGATGAACCAACCTGGACACAGAATATTACTTGAGAACATAGAAATGCTTGACCACTCTCACAACCACCATGTCTGACTATATAGAGAAGTGAACAACCTCAACAGAAAGGAGGAAACCATGAACATGAACAAAACCTGGATGGACAGCAATGGAAAAGAAGAAGACAGTAATTCAGCCAAAAACTGTCCAGACCAGGGGTCCCCAAACTTTTTAAACAGAGGGCCAGTTCATGATCCTTCGGACCATTGGAGGGCCGGACTATAGTTGGCCACCGAGCAATAATAATTAATAATAATAATAACAACAATAATAATAAAAAAGAGGGTTGGCAGAGACCCTTTGGGCCATTGAGTCCAATCCCCTTCTGCCTTTGTGCACCGAAAGCACAAGCACAGCACTCCTGACAGATGGCCACCCAGCCTCAATGTTAATAATAATAATAATAATAATAATAATAATAATAATAATAATAATAATAATAAAAAAGAGGGTTGGCAGAGACCCTTTGGGCCATTGAGTCCAATCCCCTTCTGCCTTTGTGCACCGAAAGCACAAGCACAGCACTCCTGACAGATGGCCACCCAGCCTCAATGTTAATAATAATAATAATAATAATAATAATAATAATAATAATAATAATAAAAGAGGGTTGGCAGAGACCCTTTGGGCCATTGAGTCCAATCCCCTTCTGCCTTTGTGCACCGAAAGCACAAGCACAGCACTCCTGACAGATGGCCACCCAGCCTCAATGTTAATAATAATAATAATAATAATAATAATAATAATAATAATAATAAAAGAGGGTTGGCAGAGACCCTTTGGGCCATTGAGTCCAATCCCCTTCTGCCTTTGTGCACCGAAAGCACAAGCACAGCACTCCTGACAGATGGCCACCCAGCCTCAATGTTAATAATAATAATAATAATAATAATAATAATAAAAAAGAGGGTTGGCAGAGACCCTTTGGGCCATTGAGTCCAATCCCCTTCTGCCTTTGTGCACCGAAAGCACAAGCACAGCACTCCTGACAGATGGCCACCCAGCCTCAATGTTAATAAATAATAATAATAATAATAATAATAATAATTTATTTATTTATTACATCACTTCTACCCCGCCCTTCTCACCCATCAGGGGACTATAATAATAATACAGGGTTTTGGAACACAATATTCCTGACAATCGTGTTAAAAAACAAAATATGGACTGTCGATGTTGCAATCCCAGGTGACAAAAGGATTGAGGAGAAACAACTGGAAAAGCTGACACGATATGAGGATTTAAAGATCGAATTACAAAGACTCTGGCACAAGCCAGTCAAGGTGGTCCCAGTGGTGATCGGCACACTGGGTGCAGTGCCTAAAGACCTTGGCCTGCACTTAAAACACAATCGGCGCTAACAAAATTACCATCTGCCAGCTGCAGAAGGCCACCTTACTGGGACCTGCAATAATTATTCGCCGATACATCACACAGTCCTAGATACTTGGGAAGTGTCCGAGGTATGATCCAATAAAACAGCCAGCAGAGTGTCTGCTGTGGACTCATCTTGTGTTTCAAATAATAATAATAATAATAATAATAATAATAATAATAATAATAATAATAATAATGGGTTTTAAGAGAAGAAGAGACCCCTTGGGTCATTTAGCCCAACCCCCTTCTGCCCTTGTGCCATGGGGGCCGGACAAATGGCTTTGATGGGCCACATCCGGCCCCCGGGCCTTAGTTTGGGGACCCCTGGTCCAGACCCTCCTAGAAAACTGCAGCTTCTATGTGGAGTTTCAGGGCCAAAAAAGCAGATGGAGGAGGCAAAAGAATGGTTTACCCCAAGGCAGCGTTCTTGCACCGACATTATTTAACATCTTCACCAACGACCAGCCACAACCACCACACACAAAGAGCTTTATATATGTTGTCGAAGGCTTTCATATACCTCACAACCTCTGAGGATGCCTGCCATAGATGTGGGCGAAACGTCAGGAGAGAATGCTTCTGGAACATGGCCACACAGCCCGAAAGACATACAACAACCCCAGCTTTATATATGCTGATGACCTTAGCCTCACAACACAAGTGAAATATTTTGAAACAGTTGAAAAGCAACTCACTAATGTGTTGTCGAAGGCTTTCATGGCCAGGATCACAGGGTTGTTGTATGTCTTTCGGGCTGTGTGGCCATGTTACTGAAGCATTCTCTCCTGACGTTTCGCCCACATCTATGGCAGGCATCCTCAGAGGTTGTGAGGTATGGAGAAAACTAAGCAAAGAGGTTAATATATATCTGTGGAAAGTCTAGGGTGAGAGAGGTCAGTGTGAATGTTGTGTAGTTAATCACTTTAATTAGAGGGTTGTTGTATGTCTTTCGGGCTGTGTGGCCATGTTACCGAAGCATTCTCTCCTGACGTTTCGCCCACATCTATGGCAGGCATCCTCAGAGGTTGTGAGGTATGGAGAAAACTAAGCAAAGAGGTTAATATATATCTGTGGAAAGTCTAGGGTGAGAGAGGTCAGTGTGAATGTTGTGTAGTTAATCACTTTAATTAGAGGGTTGTTGTATGTCTTTCGGGCTGTGTGGCCATGTTACTGAAGCATTCTCTCCTGACGTTTCGCCCACATCTATGGCAGGCATCCTCAGAGGTTGTGAGGTATGGAGAAGACTAAGCAAAGAGGTTAATATATATCTGTGGAAAGTCTAGGGTGAGAGAGGTCAGTGTGAATGTTGTGTAGTTAATCACTTTAATTAGCATTGAAAAGCTTATCTGCTGTCTTCTTCCTGCCTCTGGGGCATCCTTTGTTTAGAGTCGTTAACTGCCCTTGGTTGATTCATGTCTGGAAATCCTCTGTTTTCAGAGTATTGCTTTTTATTTACTGTTCTGATTTTTGAGTTTTTTAATACTGGTAGCCAGATTTTGTTCATTTTCATGGTTTCTCACTAATGCCTTGAAAGATCTCTCCAGCTACTACAAAGAGAACCACCTGAAGCCCAACCCTTCCGAGACACAAGTGTGTGCTTTCCACCTACGTAACCGTGAAGCCAACAGGAAACTGAAGGTGACTTGGGAAGGCCAAGAGCTCGAACACTGTTTCCATCCTAAATATCTTGGTGTCACCTTAGACCGAACACTAACATATAGGAAACACTGCATGAACACCAAGCACAAAGTAGCTGCACGCAATAACATCCTGTGGAAACTGACTGGCAGCGCATGGGGAGCAGACCCACAAGTAGTAAGAACATCAGCCCTGGCCTTGTCTTTCTCAACTGCAGAGTCTGCCTGTCCTGTTTGGCACAAGTCTGCCCATGCAAAGCAGGTGGACATAGCACTGAATGAAACATGCAGAATCATCACAGGATGCCTTAAACCTACACCTGTTGATAAACTCTACAAGTTAGCTGGCATTGCCCCTCCTGACGTGCGACGGGAAGTTGCTGCTAACGGTGAGAGAAAAAAGGTCGAACATTGTGAAAGCCACCCACTGCATGGCTATCACCCTCCTCCCACCAGACTCAAATCAAGGAAGGGCTTCATGAGAACCACCATTCACTCCTCTTGACGTTCCTCCAGCAACAGCAAGGGTGTCCCTCTGGGCAGCTAAACCTGGCAATTCTAACTGGATGGCCCCCCATGAGGGTCAACCAAGAATGGGCAACTTGGAAGTCCCTGAACAGACTCAGAAGCGGAGTGGGCAGATCTAAAGACAACCTGGCAAGGTGGCACTACCTGGAGGAACCCTCCCCCTTGTGTGACTGTGGAGCTGAACACACAACTCCGCATCTGTATGCTTGCCCACAATGTCCTGTCTCATGCACGGAGGAGGAGTTGTTTAAAGCTACAGACAATGCGGTTGCTGTTCATAGAATCATAGAATAGTAGAGTTGGAAGAGACCTCATGGGCCATCCAGTCCAACCCCCTGCCAAGAAGCAGGGAATCGCATTCAAAGCACCCCCGACAGATGGCCATCCAGCCTCTGCTTCAAAGCCTCCAAAGAAGGAGCCTCCACCACACTCAGCGGCAGAGAGTTCCACTGCCAAACAGCCCTTCTCACAGTGAGGAAGTTCTTCCTGATCTTCAGGTGGAATCTCCTTCCTTTCCTGTAGTTTGAAGCCCTTGTTCCCTTGCGTCCTAGTCTGCAGGGCAGCAGAAAACAATCTTGCTCCCTCCTCCCTAGGACTTCCTTCACGTATTTGTACATGGCTCTCATGTCTCCTCTCAGCCTTCTCTTCTGCAGGCTAAACATGCCCAGCTCTTTAAGCCGCTCCTCATAGGGCTTGTTCTCCAGACCCTTCATCATTTTAGTCGCCCTCCTCTGGACGCTTTCCAGCTTGTCAACATCTCCCTTCAACTGTGGTGCCCAGAATTGGACACAGTGTGATTCCAGGTAAAGTGGTCTGACCAAGGCAGAATAGAATAAGGGGGAGCAGGACTTCCCTGGATCTAGACGCTATTCCCCTATTGATGCAGGACAGAATCCCATTGGCTTTTTTAGCAGCCGCATCACATTGTTGGCTCATGTTCATCTTCCTCCCCACGAGGACTCCAAGGTCTTTTTCGCACACACTGCTGTCCAGCCAGGCATCGTCCCCCATTCTGTATCTTTGATTTCCATTTTTTCTGCCGAAGTGAAGTATCCTGCATTTGTCCCTGTTGAACTTCATTGTGTTAGTTTCGGCCCATCTCTCTAGTCCAGGGGTCCCCAAACTAAGGCCCGGGGGCCGGATGCGGTCCTCCGAGGTCATTTACCTGGCCCCCGCCCTCAGTTTTATAATATATATTGCATATACATATAATATTGATAATATTATAAGGTAATACAATATAACATTAATAATAATACCATATAATAATATTAATTATATAGTCTATGTTACGTATAATATTACATATAATATTACAGTATAGTGGTATAGTTCAATATAGTAATATATAATGCTAATATTGTGCTATGCTAATAATATAATATATTGTATGTACATATAATATTGACAATATTATAATGTAATCCAATATAACATTAATAATAATACCATATAATAATATTAATTATATAGTCTATGTTACGTATAATATTACTAATAATATTACAGTATCGTGGTATAGTTCAATATAGTAATATATAATGCTAATATTGTGCTATGCTAATAATATAATATATTGTATGTACATATAATATTGACAATATTATAATGTAATACAATATAACACTAATAATAATATCATATAATAATATTAATTATATAGTCTATGTTACGTATAATATTACTAATAATATTACAGTATAGTGGTATAGTTCAATATAGTAATATATAATGCTAATATTGTGCTATGCTAATAATATAATATATTGTATGTACATATAATATTGACAATATTATAATGTAATACAATATAACACTAATAATAATATCATATAATAATATTAATTATATACTCTATATTACATATAATATTACTAATAATATTACAGTATCGTGGTATAGTTCAATATAGTAATATATAATGCTAATATTGTGCTATGCTAATAATATAATATATTGTATGTACATATAATATTGACAATATTATAATGTAATACAATATAACATTAATAATAATACCATATAATAATATTAATTATATAGTCTATGTTACGTATAATATTACTAATAATATTACAGTATAGTGGTATAGTTCAATATAGTAATATATAATGCTAATATTGTGCTATGCTAATAATATAATATATTGTATGTACATATAATTTGTAAGCCACTCTGAGTCCCCTTTGGGGTGAGAAGGGTGTGATACAAATGTAGTAAATAAATGCAGTAAATAATAAATAAATAAATAAATAAATAAATAAATTTTAGACTTAGGCTCACCCAAAGTCTGAAATGACTTGAAGGCACACAACAACAACAACAACAACCCTAATTAACTTAACTATCTCATTGGCCAGAAGCAGGAGCACACTTTCCATTGAAATTCTGATAGGTTTATATTGGTTAAGATTGTTTTCATTTTTAAATATTGTATTAATATTAGACTTAGGCTCACCCAAATTCTGAAATGACTTGAAGGCACACAACAACAACAACAACAACAACAATCCTAATTAACTTGAATATCTCATTGGCCAGAAGCAGGCCCACACTTCCCATTGAAATCCTGGTAGGTTTATGTTGGTTAAGATTGTTTTCATTTTTAAATATTGTATTAATTTTAGGCTCACCCAAATTCTGAAATGACTTGAAGGCACACAACAACAACAACAACAACAACAACAATCCTAATTAACTTGACTATCTCATTGGCCAGAAGCAGGACCACACTTCCCATTGAAATCCTGATAAATGTATGTTGGTTAAAATTGTTTTTATTGTTCTTTCATTGTTCTTGTTCTTGTTGTTGTTTTTGCACTACAAATAAGACATATGCAGTGTGCATCGGAATTTGTTTGTATTTTTTTTTTGCAAATGATAATCCGGCCCCTCAACAGTCTGAAGGATTGTGGACTGGCCCTCGGCTTAAAAAGTTTGGGGTCCCTGATCTAGTCTGTCAAGATCGTTTTGAATTCTGCTCCTGTCTTCTGGAGTGTTGGCTCTCCCTCCCAGTTTGGTGTTGCCCACTTTTGGTCCAAAACTATTTGGCTGTTTGTGATTTCCTTTATTTTATCACTTTTAAACTTATTTATTATGCAACTAGCTGTGCCCGGCCACGCGTTGCTGTGGCAAAGTGGTGGTGGTATCGGTTAAAACTTGTTGTGGAATTTTTATTTGACGTTATTTGTATTTTTTTAAATTAATTTTATTGTCACTTATCTTTTTTATTTATTATATTTTATTATTTTGTTGTATTATTTTTAGTCATTTTTATAGTATTTTATTGTATTAATTATTTTAGTGGTTTTTATAATTTTTTATTGTATTATTTGTATTTATTTTTTTATCATTTTATTAACACTGGGCTGAGTGGGTTGCTAGGAGACCAAGTGGGCGGAGCTTAGCCTTCTAACTGGCAGCAATTGGATAAAAACAATTATTCCTCTCCCTCTAATTAGGAATTTATTTTTCTTTTCTTTTTGTTGTATCAACCTAGAGGCGTGGATGAGGGGTTGTGATGTCAATTTTCGAGGTTGTGGGGTGTTTACTTTTGTTGTTTTGTCCGCTGCCCTGATGCCATCACTCTTTTATATATATAGATGCTTTTGACACGAAATAAATAAAAAGCCAGAGTGATTCAATCAAGGAAGCCACGGTGGAAGTGGAGAGGAAGGACTCTAACCCCCAGCAGCCCTGGCCTCCTATAATCAATACTTGTTGCTAGACCCAGATGAAGGAGCATGGGCCTTGGAGTTGGAGCCTACCTTGAAGAAGCAGGAGTTGGAGGAGAGGTTGTGCCGGATGGAGTCCTTCCATCCCTGGTAGCCTCCCGAGAAGAGCGGGAAGAGGCGCTCGATCTCGCTCAGGATCTGCAAAACGGGGGAAAAAGAGGGGTCAGGAGGGGAAAGAAAGCCCCCTGAGACTTCCAACAAGCAGTCACGGCTGAGCCCAAGTCTAATAAATAAATACATTTTAGACTTAGGCTCGCCCAAAGTCTGGAATTACTTGAAGGCACACAACAACAACAACAACAACAATCCTAATTAACTTGACTATCTCATTGGCCAGAAGCAGGAGCACACTTTCCATTGAAATCCTGATAAATGTATGTTGGTTAAAATTATCTTTATTTTTAAATATTGTATTGTTCTTTCATTGTTGTTGTTGTTGTTTTTGCACTACAAATAAGACATGTGCAGTGTGCATCAGAATTTGTTTGTATTTTTTTTTCCAAATGATAATCCGGCCCCTCAACAGTCCATGGTCCCTTAGACCAGGGGTCCCCAAACTAAGGCCCGGGGGCCGGATGCGGCCCTCCGAGGTCATTTACCTGGCCCCTGCCCTCAGTTTTATAATATAATATATTGTATATACATATAATATTGATAATATTATAATGTAATACAATATAACACTAATAATAATACCATATAATAATATTAATTGTATATTCTATATTACATATAATATTACTAATAATATTACAGTATAGTGGTATAGTTCAATATAGTAATATTTAATGCTAATATTTTGCTATGCTAATAATATAATATATTGTATGTACATATAATTTGTAAGCCACTCTGAGTCCCCTTTGGGGTCAGAAGGGTGTGATACAAATGTAGTAAATAAATGCAGTAAATAAATAAATATTAAATAAATAAATTTTAGACTTAGGCTCGCCCAAAGTCTGAAAGGCACACAACAACAACAACAACAACAACAACAACCCTAATTAACTTGACTATCTCATTGGCCAGAAGCAGGAGCACACTTTCCATTGAAATCCTGATAAATGTATGTTGGTTAAAATTATCTTTATTTTTAAATATTGTATTGTTCTTTCATTGTTGTTGTTGTTGTTGTTGTTGTTTTTGCACTACAAATAAGACATGTGCAGTGTGCATCGGAATTTGTTTGTATTTTTTTTTTTCAAATGATAATCCGGCCCCTCAACAGTCTGAAGGATTGTAGACTGGCCCTCGGCTTAAAAAGTTTGAGGACCCCTGCCTTAGACCATTGGAGGGCTGGACTAGAGTTAAAAACAAACAAACTGTGAACAAATTCCTATGCACTCTGCACATGCCTCATTTTGAAGCAAAAAAACCAAACAAAACAGGAACAAATACAGCCTTGATGATGATGATGATAACAACAACAACAACAACAACAACACCACCAACAACAAAAAGGGTTGGAAGAGAGCCCTTGGGCCACGGAGTCCAGCCCCCTTCTGCCTTTGTGCACCCAAAGCACAAGCAAAGCACCCCTGACAGATGGCCACCCAGCCTCAATTTTATAATAATAATAATAATAATAATAATAATAATAATAATAATAATAATAAAGAGGGTTGAAAGAGACCCTTTGGGCCATTGAGTCCAACCCCCTTCTGCCTTTGTGCACAAAAGCACAAGCAAAGCACCCCTGACAGATGGCCACCCAGCCTCAATTTTAATAATAATAATAATAATAATAATAAAAGAGGGTTGGAAGAGACCCTTTGGGCCATTGAGTCCAACCCCCTTCTGCCTTTGTGCACAAAAGCACAAGCAAAGCAACCCTGACAGATGGCCACCCAGCCTCAATTTTAATAATAATAATAATAATAATAATAATAATAATAATAATAATAATAAAAAAAAAGAGGGTTGGAAGAAGGATGGGAGTTGTAGTCCTGCTAAAAGACAAGGCAAGGAAGGGTCCCACCAGTGAAAGTATAAGAGAAATGCGAGACAACTCCCAGAAATCCCAGCCAGTTTCCCAGCTGTTAGGATTTCTGGGTTTTGAAGGCCAAAAACATATCTGGGGACCCCAGGTTGAGAACCACTGATCTGATCCAAGCCTTGCCAAAGAAACCATGGAACACGAGCAGAGAGAAGAAGCGGTGTCATTGGACTTCATGGAGACCCGATGACGCATTGTGTGCTGGCAGGACTGCTGACTTGAAGGTTAGCTTGCTGATCTGAAGGTTTGAATCCAACACGGGTATAGCACAGATGAGCTATACTGGTAATAAATTACTATATTGTACTGTATCAATATATTGTAATATTACAGTAGAGTCTCACTTATCCAACATAAACGGGCCGGCAGAATGTTGGATAAATGAATATGTTGGATAATAAGGAGGCATTAAGGAAAAGCCTATTAAACATCAAATTAGGTTATGATCTTACAAATGAAGCACCAAAACATCGTGTTAGACAACAAATTTGGCAGAAAAAGTAGTTCAATACGCAGTAATGCTATGTAGTAATTACTGTATTTATGAATTTAGCACCAAAATATCACAATATATTGAAAACATTGACTACAAAAATGCGTTGGATAATCCAGAACGTTGGATAAGCGAGTGTTGGATAAGTGAGACTCTACTGTATTGTAATATTACAGTAGAGTCTCACTTATCCAACATAAACGGGCCGGCAGAATGTTGGATAAATGAATATGTTGGATAATAAGGAGGCATTAAGGAAAAGCCTATTAAACATCAAATTAGGTTATGATTTTACAAATGAAGCACCAAAACATCGTGTTAGACAACAAATTTGGCAGAAAAAAGTAGTTCAATACGCAGTAATGCTATGTAGTAATTACTGTATTTATGAATTTAGCACCAAAATATCACAATATATTGAAAACATTGACTACAAAAATGCGTTGGCTAATCCAGAACGTTTGATAAGCGAGTGTTGGATAAGTGAGACTCTACTGTATTAGTAATATTACATGTAAAATATAATATTTATATTATAATAAAATAATATAACAAGGTTAAACCCTTGTGCCGGCAGGACTGATGACCTGAAGGTTGCCAGTTCAAAACCAACCCAGGGTGAGCATGGATGAGCTCCCTCTGTTAGCTCCAGCTCCACGTGGGCACATGAGAGAAGCCTCTCACAAGGATGGTTTTTTTTTTCATGTCAGGAGCAACTTGAGAAACTGCAAGTCGCTTCTGGTGTGAGACAACTGGCCGTCTGCAAGGACGTTGACCAAATGTTTTGATGTTTTTTTACCATGCTTGTGAGAAGCTTCTCTCATGTCCCCACATGGAGCTGGAGCTAACAGAGGGAGCTCATCCATGCTCACCCTGGGTTGGTTTTGAACTGGCAACCTTCAGGTCATCAGTCCTGCCGGCACAAGGGTTTAACCTTGTTATATTATTTTATTATAATATAAATATTACATTTTACATGTAATATTACTAATAATATTACAATATATTGATACAGTACAATATAGTAATTTTATTACCAGTATTGTGCTACGCTAAGAATATAATATTGTATGTAAATTTAATTTGTAACTTCTGCCATTTATGGAAACCCTATTTTTGTGTTGCCGAAGGCTTTCATGGCCGGAATCACAGGGTTGTTGTGTGTTTTCCGGGCTGTATGGCCATGTTCCAGAAGCATTCTCTCCTGACGTTTCAACCACATCTATGGCAGGCATCCTCAGAGGTATAGAGAAACTAAGCAAGGAAGGTTTATATATCTGGGTGGGGGAAAGAACTCTTAGTCTTGTCGAAGGCTTTCATGGCCAGGATCACAGGGTTGTTGTGTGTCTTTCGGGCTGTGTGGCCATGTTCCAGAAGCATTCTCTCCTGACGTTTCGCCCACATCTATGGCAGGCATCCTCAGAGGTTGTGAGGTATATATAGCCATGTTCCAGAAGCATTCTCTCCTGACGTTTCGCCCACATCTATGGCAGGCATCCTCAGAGGTTGTGAGGTATATATAGCCATGTTCCAGAAGTATTCTCTCCTGACGTTTCGCCCACATCTATGGCAGGCATCCTCAGAGGTTGTGAGGTATATATAGCCATGTTCCAGAAGTATTCTCTCCTGACGTTTCGCCCACATCTATGGCAGGCATCCTCAGAGGTTGTGAGGTATATATAGCCATGTTCCAGAAGTATTCTCTCCTGACGTTTCGCCCACATCTATGGCAGGCATCCTCAGAGGTTGTGAGGTATATATAGCCATGTTCCAGAAGTATTCTCTCCTGACGTTTCGCCCACATCTATGGCAGGCATCCTCAGAGGTTGTGAGGTACCTCACAACCTCTGAGGATGCCTGCCATAGATGTGGGCGAAACGTCAGGAGAGAATGCTTCTGGAACATGGCCACACAGCCCGAAAGACACACAACAACTCTTAGTCTGTTGGAGGCCAGTGTGAATGTTGCAATGAATCACCTTGATTAGCACTAAATGGCCTTGCAAGCTTCCCGTCTTGGCCTGGGGGGAATCGTTTGTTCAGAGCTGTTAGCTGCCCCTGATTGATTCATATCTGGAATTCTTCTGTTTTCAGACGACACAGAGAAGCCATTGAAATCCACAAGCGTGTGGACAATTTCAACAGAAAAGAGGAAACCATGAACATGAACACAATCTGGCGACCGGTATTAAAAAAAACTTCAAAATCAGAACAGTAAATAAGGAACAACACTCTGAAAACAGAGTGTTGACACCAAGACACCAAGAGCCATGGGCCAGCCCCAAATTATATTACTTCTCTGCCATTGTTTCCTTATCCTGGTGCCCAGTTCTCTCTTTAATTGGCTGTTATCTTCAGTACCTTTCAAACTTCTGGAAGAAAGTCACCAACACAGTCAACTTGCAAGAGGACCATCCCATGGGATGAATATTTTGGGAAAGGATGTCCGAAATAGGGATTCAAAGGGCACAATACTAATACTAATAATAATGATGATGATGTATGGATCATTGATGTTGCAATCCCAGGCAATAGCAGGATTGAAGAGAAGCAACAGGAGAAGCTGACACGATATGAGGATTTAGAGATCGAACTGCAAAACTCTGGCACAAGCCAGAAAAAGTGGGGTATATATACTAACACTATTATTATTATTATTATTATTATTATTATTATTATTATTAATTATGTATTTATACCCCATTTTATCTCCCTTGAAGGGGACTCAAAGCAGCTTAACATAAAAGCATAATAATAATGATGACGTAAATCCAGGTGAAAGCAAAATTAAGAAGAAGCAATTGAAAAAGCTTACACGATATGAGGATTTAAAGATTGAACTGCTAAGACTCTGGCACAAGCCAGCCAAGGTGGGGTATAAATACTAATACTAACATTATTATTATTATTATTATTAGTATTATTATTAGTATTATTATGACACAGCAAACAAGATAGATATGCTGGATTTCGTATCACAAAATCACAAGTTGAACACTTCCCAAGTGTCTAGGACTGTGGGATGTATTATTATTATTATTATTATTATTGTTATTATTATTATTATGACACAGCAAACAAGATAGATATGCTGGATTTCGTATCACAAAATCACAAGTTGAACACTTCCCAAGTGTCTAGGACTGTGTGATGTATTATTATTATTATTATTATTATTATTATTATTATTATTATTATTAGACACTTGGGAAGGGTTCGACTTGTGATTTTGTGATACGAAATCCAGCATATCTATCTTGTTTGCTGTGTCATAATAATAATAATAATAATAATAATAATAATAATATACATCACACAGTCCTAGACACTTGGGAATGTTCGACTTGTGATTTTGTGATACGAAATCCAGCATATCTATCTTGTTTGCTGTGTCATAATAATAATAATAATAATAATAATAATAATAATAATATACATCACACAGTCCTAGACACTTGGGAAGGGTTCGACTTGTGGTTTTGTGATACGAAATCCAGCATATCTATCTTGTTTGCTGTGTCATAATAATAATAATAATAATAATAATAATAATAATAATAATAATAATATACATCACACAGTCCTAGACACTTGGGAAGGGTTCGACTTGTGATTTTGTGATACGAAATCCAGCATATCTATCTTGTTTGCTGTGTCATAATAATAATAATAATAATAATAATAATAATAATAATAATAATATACATCACACAGTCCTAGACACTTGGGAAGGGTTCGACTTGTGGTTTTGTGATACGAAATCCAGCATATCTATCTTGTTTGCTGTGTCATAATAATAATAATAATAATAATAATAATAATAATAATAATAATAATAATATACATCACACAGTCCTAGACACTTGGGAAGGGTTCGACTTGTGATTTTGTGATACGAAATCCAGCATATCTATCTTGTTTGCTGTGTCATAATAATAATAATAATAATAATAATAATAATAATAATAATAATAATAATAATATACATCACACAGTCCTAGACACTTGGGAAGGGTTTGACTTGTGATTTTGTGATACGAAATCCAGCATATCTATCTTGTTTGCTGTGTCATAATAATAATAATAATAATAATAATAATAATAATATATATCACACAGTCCTAGACACTTGGGAAGGGTTTGACTTGTGATTTTGTGATACGAAATCCAGCATATCTATCTTGT
Organism: Anolis carolinensis; assembly: GCF_035594765.1. Classification (NCBI taxonomy): domain Eukaryota; kingdom Metazoa; phylum Chordata; class Lepidosauria; order Squamata; family Anolidae; genus Anolis; species Anolis carolinensis. Next base: position 3,013,657 of record NC_085844.1, on the reverse strand, counting down.
TTGCTGTGTCATAATAATAATAATAATAATAATAATAATAATAATAATAATAATATACATCACACAGTCCTAGACACTTGGGAATGTTCGACTTGTGATTTTGTGATACGAAATCCAGCATATCTATCTTGTTTGCTGTGTCATAATAATAATAATAATAATAATAATAATAATAATAATAATAATAATAAATCACACAGTCCTAGACACTTGGGAAGTGTTCGAAGTGTGACACTTCCCAAGTGTCTAGGATTGTGTGATGTATTATTATTATTATTATTGACACAACGATGTTGTATGACACAGCAAACAAGATAGACATGCTGGATTTCGTTTCACAAAACCACAAGTCGAACACTTCCCAAGTGTCTAGGACTGTGTGGTGTATTTTCGGATGATGCGTGCAGATCCCAGCAGGGTGGCCTTTTGCAGTTGGCAAAATTATTATTATTATTATTATTATTATTATTATTATTATTATTATTATTATTAATGTTGAGATCTCATGCCAGATCAAAAGTCATGTCAGGGGGGAAAGGCTTCCCAAATGTAGGGTCTCTCACCTGGCTGAGCTTGAGCCTCTTCTGTGGGGCGGCCTGGATGACCAGGGCGATGAGGGCCAGGTAGGAGAAGGGGGGCTTGGGGTGCCGCCGGTAGGGCTTGGCCGCCCGCTGCTTCTTCTTGGGGTTGGGGTTGGGGTCTCCTCCTGGACCCCCGCCTCTTTCTTCTCCTTGGCCGCTCTTCTCTGGCACAGCCTGCTCTTCCTCCTCCTCTCCTTGGAGCCTCATCATCCTCTTCCTCTCCCTGATGGTCAATGGCTTTGGTCCAGGGGTCAAGGGAGACTTAAATGCATCCCACCCAGGAGACCCCTTTTGTCTTGCAGATGGAGGGCAGGGCAGACCCCTGGCTCCAGGGAGGGGCTTCTCGGGAAGAGGGGACAAGCACCTGAGAATGGGGCCACGCCCACGTCAACCAGGTGTGACCGGTGCCTTCCAGGCCTTTCTATGGCCCCTTCCACACAACTGTATGCAATACATATGGGATTATATGGCAGTGTGGACTCCTATAATCTAGTTCAAAGCAGACATTGTGGAGTATCTGCATGAGTATGGCGCAGTGTGTTAAAGCGCTGGTCTGCTGAACTTGCGGGCCGAAAGGTTCAAATCCCGGGAGCAGAATGAGCGCCCGCTGTTAGCCCCAGCTCCTGCCAACCTAGCAGTTCGAAAACATGCCAGTGCGAGTAAATCAATAGGTACCACTCCGGTGGGAAGGTAACGGCGCTCCATGCAGTCATGCCAGCGGCCCTATGACCTTGGAGGTGTCTGTGGACAATGTGAGTAGATCAATAGGTACTGCTCTGGCGGGAAGGTAACGGCTCTCCATCCAGTCATGCCAATGGCCACATGACCTTGGATGTGAGTAGATCAATAGGTACTGCTCTGGCAGGAAGGTAACAGTGCTCCATGCAGTCATGCCAGCGGCCACATGACCTTGGATGTGAGTAGATCAATAGGTACTGCTCTGGCGGCAAGGTAACGGCGCTCCATGCAGTCATGCCAGCGGCCACATGACCTTGGAGGTGTCTGTGGACAATGTGAGTAGATCAATAGGTACTGCTCTGGCGGGAAGGTAACGGCGCTCCATGCAGTCATGCCAGCGGCCACATGACCTTGGAGGTGTCTGTGGACAATGTGAGTAGATCAATAGGTACTGCTCTGGCGGGAAGGTAACGGCGCTCCATGCAGTCATGCCAGCGGCCACATGACCTTGGAGGTGTCTGTGGACAATGTGAGTAGATCAATAGGTACTGCTCTAGCGGGAAGGTAATGGCGCTCCATGCAGTCATGCCAGTGGCCGTATGACCTTGGAGGTGTCTGTGGACAATGTGAGTAGATCAATAGGTACTTCTCTGGCCGGAAGGTAATGGTGCTCCATGCAGTCATGCCAGTGGCCGTATGACCTTGGAGGTGTCTGTGGACAATGTGAGTAGATCAATAGGTACTTCTCTGGCCGGAAGGTAATGGTGCTCCATGCAGTCATGCCAGCGGCCACATGACCTTGGAGGTGTCTGTGGACAATGTGAGTAGATCAATAGGTACTGCTCTGGCGGCAAGGTAACGGCGCTCCATGCAGTCATGCCAGCGGCCACATGACCTTGGAGGTGTCTGTGGACAATGTGAGTAGATCAATAGGTACTGCTCTGGCGGGAAGGTAACGGCGCTCCATGCAGTCATGCCAGCGGCCACATGACCTTGGAAGTGTCTACGGACAATGTGAGTAGATCAATAGGTACTGCTCTGGCGGGAAGGTAACAGTGCTCCATGCAGTCATGCCAGCGGCCCTATGACCTTGGAGGTGTCTGTGGACAATGTGAGTAGATCAATAGGTACTGCTCTGGCGGCAAGGTAACGGCGCTCCATGTAGTCATGCCAGTGGCCGTATGACCTTGGATGTGAGTAGATCAATAGGTACTGCTCTGGCGGGAAGGTAACGGCGCTCCATGTAGTCATGCCAGTGGCCGTATGACCTTGGATGTGAGTAGATCAATAGGTACTGCTCTGGTGGGAAGGTAACAGCGCTCCATGCAGTCATGTTAGTGGCCACATGACCTTGGAGGTGTCTACGGACAACGCCGGCTCTTTGGCTTAGAAATGGAGATGAGCACCAACCCCCAGAATCGGACACGACTGGACTCAATGTCAGGGGAAAACCTTGACCTTTACCTATGTCTCGCTTGGCTTTTACTCAGCAGCATTTCATCTTGATTCATGAGTTAGAGCAAGGCTTCGAAGGCACGCTCATCACGTTTGCAGAGACACCAAATGGGGAGGAAAGAGCCAAGACTCCAGAAGACAGGAGCAGGATTCAAAACGATCCTCACAGATTGGAGAGATGGTCCGAAATTAACATAATGAAGCTCAACAGGGACAAATGCAGGATAAACCACTTAGGCAGAAATAAATGAAATGCAAAGATACAGAATGGAAGAAGCCTGGCTTGACAGCAGGATGTGTGGGAAAGACCTTGGAGTCCTCGTAGACAACAAGTTGAACATGAGCCAAGAGTGCAATGCGGAAGCTCAAAGAGTCAATGGGATTTTATCCTGCATCAAGAGGAGCCTAGTGTCTAGATCAGGGGTCCCCAAACTTTTTAAACAGGGGGCCAGTTCATGATCCTTCAGACCTTTGGAGGGCCGGACTATAGTGGGCCGAGCAATAATAATAATAATGAATAACAACAACAACAACAACAACAATACAAAGAGGATTGGAAGAGACCCTTTGGGCCATTTAGTCTAATCCCCTTCTGCCTTTGTGCACCGAAAGCACAAGCAAAGCATCCCTGACAGATGGCCACCCAGCCTCAATGTTAATAATAATAATAATAATAATAATAATAATAATAATTCTCAATTAAAAGACAAAGTATGGATTGTTGATATTGCAATCCCAGGGTACAGCAAGATTGAGGAGAAACAATTGGAAAAGCTGACACAATATGAGGATTTAAAGATCAAACTGCAAAGACTCTGGCACAAGCCAATCAAGGTGGTCCCAGTGGTGATCGGCACACTGGCTGCAGTGCCTAAAGACCTTGGCCTGCACTTAAACACAATTGACACTGACAGAATTACCATCTGCCAGCTGCAGAAGGCCACCTTACTTGGATCTGCCCGCATTATTCACCGATACATTACACAGTCCTAGACACTTGGGAAGTGTCCGACATGTGATTCAATACAACAACCAGCAGAATGTTTGCTGTGGACTCATCTTGTTGCGTTTCAAATAATAATAATTGACAAAATTACAATCTGCCAACTGCAAAAGGCCACCCGACTGGGATCTGCGCGCATCATCCGAAAATACATCACATAGTCCTAGACACTTGGGAAGTGTTCGACTTGTGATTTTGTGAAACGAAATCCAGCATATCTATCTTGTTTGCTGTGTCATAATAAAATAATAATAATAATAATAAGGGTTGTAAGAGAAGAAGAGACCCCTTAGGTCATTTAGCCCAACCCCCTTCTGCCCTAGTGCTGTGGGGGGCCGGATAAATGGCTTCGATGGGCCGCATCCGGCCCCCGGGCCTTAGTTTGGGGACCCCTGGTCTAGATCAAGGTCCCCAAACTAAGGCCCGGGGGCCACATGCGGCCCACCGAAGCCATTTATCCGGCCCCCGTGATGGCGGCTCTCTCCTCCTCTGCCTTTCCCGCCCCCTCCCTCACCTGTTGTGCGCCTTCTAAAGCTTTGCTTGTTTATAATGGTATTTTAATTATTATTTAATTAATAATCTACTAAGTGGTGCTTTGCCAGTGCTTTTGGTGCACAAAGGCAAAAGGGGGTTGGACTAAATGGCCCAAGGGGTCTTTTCCAATCCTCTTCATTATTATCATTGTTATTATTATTATTACTAGCTGTGCCCGGCCACGCGTTGCTGTGGCGAAGTATAGTGGTATGGGAAATAAAGTATTGAGGAATTGGTGATAGTTAAGGTAAAGGGTCCCCTGGGCTGAGTGGGTTGCTAGGAGACCAAGTGAGCGGAGCTTAGCCTTCTAACTGGCAGCAATTGGATAAAAACAATTATTCCTCTCCCTCTAATTAGGACTTTATTTTTCTTTTCTTTTTGTTGTATCAACCTAGAGGCATGGATGAGGGGTTGTGCTGTCAATTTTCGAGGTTGTGGGGTGTTTACTTTTGTTGTTTTGTCCACTGCCGTGATGCCATCACTCTTTTATATATATAGATTATTGGCACAAAGACACAGTATAACAGCAAATGAGATATATAAATATGCTGGATTTGAACACTTCCCTGGCGTTTAGGACTGTGTGATGGATGATGATGATTATTATTATTATTATTGACACAACGACGTTGTATGACACAGCAAACAAGATAGATATGCTGGATTTCATTTCACAAAATCACAAGTCGAACACTTCCCAAGTGTCTAGGACTGTGTGATGTATTTTCGGATGATGCGTGCAGATCCCAGTAAGGTGGCCTTTTGCAGTTGGCAGATCATAATTTTGTCAATGTCTATTGTTTCCAAATGCCGGGTGAGATCTTTTGGCACGGCACCCAGAGTGCCCATCACCACCGGGACCACCTGCACTGGTTTCTGCCAGAGTCTTTGAAGTTCAATCTTGAGGTCCTGACAGCGGCTGAGTTTTTCCTGTTGTTTTTCTTCAATGCGACTGTCACCTGGGATGGCAACATCCATGATCCAAACCTTGTTCTTTTCCACAACTGTGATGTCTGGTGTGTTGTGTTCCAGAACTTTGTCAGTCTGGATTCGGAAGTCCCACAGTATCTTTGCGTGTTCATTTCCCACAACCTTTGCAGGTTTGTGATCCCACCAGTTCTTAACTTCAGGGAGGTGATACTTGAGGCATAGGTTCCAATGAATCATTTGGGCCACATAGTTGTGCCTCTGTTTGTAGTCTGTCTGTGCAATTTTCTTACAGCAGCTGAGGAGATGATCCATGGTTTCATCGGTTTCCTTGCACAGTCTGCATTTTGGGTCATCAGCTGATTTTTCAATCTTGGCCTTGATTGCATTTGTTCTGATGTCTTGTTCCTGGGCTGCAAGGATCAGGCCTTCTGTCTCCTTCTTCAGGGTCCCATTCGTGAGCCAGAGCCAGGTCTTCTATTATTATTATTATTATTATTATTATTATTAATGGCCTTTGTCCTGATGTCTTGCTCCTGGGCTGCAAGGATCAGGCCTTCTGTCTCCTTCTTCAGGGTCCCATTTGTGAGCCAGAGCCAGGTCTTCTATTATTATTATTATTATTATTATTATTATTATTATTAATTGCCTTTGTCCTGATGTCTTGCTCCTGGGCTGCAAGGATCAGGCCTTCTGTCTCCTTCTTCAGGGTCCCATTCGTGAGCCAGAGCCAGGTCTTCTATTATTATTATTATTATTATTATTATTATTATTATTATTAATTGCCTTTGTCCTGATGTCTTGCTCCTGGGCTGCAAGGATCAGGCCTTCTGTCTCCTTCTTCAGGGTCCCATTCGTGAGCCAGAGCCAGGTCTTCTATTATTATTATTATTATTATTATTATTAATTGCCTTTGTCCTGATGTCTTGCTCCTGGGCTGCAAGAATCAGGCCTTCTGTCTCCTTCTTCAGGGTCCCATTTGTGAGCCAGAGCCAGGTCTTCTCCTTGTCAGCTTTTCCTTCAATTTTGTCAAGGAACTTTCCATGCAGTGTTTTGTTGTGATTATTATTATTATTATTATTATTATTATTATTATTATTATTATTATTATGATTATTAACAACACTGAGGCTGGGTGGCCATCTGTCAGGGGTGCTTTGCTTGTGCTTTTGGAGCACAAAGGTAGAAGGGGGTTGGACAAGATGGCCCAAGGGGTCTCTTCCAACCGTCTTTATTGTTTTTATTATGATTATGATTAACATTGAGGCTGTATTTCTTCCCGTTTCTTTTTGTTTACTTCAAAATAAGAGATGTGCAGTGTGCATAGGAATTTGGTTTTTTTTCCAACTATAGTCCAGCCCTCCAACAGCCTGAGGGAGCATGAACTGGCCCCCTGTTTAAAAAGTTTGGGGACCCCTGTTCTGCCTTGGTTAAATCACTTGACCTGGAATCCCACTGTGTCCCATTCTGGGCACCACCATTGAAGGGAGATGTTGACAAACTGGAATGTGTCCAGAGGAAGGTGGCTAAAATGATCAAAGGTCTGGAGCAGAGGTCCTCAAAACTTTTAAAGCAGAAGGCCGGTCCACAATCGTTCAGACTGCTGAGGGGCCGAATTATCATTTGGAAAAGAAAAAAAACCGAACAAATTCCTGTGCACACTGCACATGTCTTATTTGTAATGCAAAACAACAACAACAATGAAAGAACAATACAATGTTTAAAAATGAAAACAATTGTAACCAACATAAACCTATCAGGATTTCAATGGGAAGTGTGGACCTGCTTCTGGCCAGTGAGATAGTCAAGTTAAGTAGGATTGTTGTTGTTGTTGTTGTTGTGTGCCTTCAAGTCATTTCAGAATTTGGGTGAGCCTAAAATTAATACAATATTTAAAAATGAAAACAATTTTAACCAACATAAACCTATCAGGATTTCAATGGGAAGTGTGGACCTGCTTCTGGCCAGTGAGATAGTCAAGTTAAGTAGGATTGTTGTTGTTGTTGTTGTGTGCCCTCAAGTCTTTTCAGACTTTGGGCGAGCCTAAGTCCAAAATTATTTATTTATTCATTTACTACATTTATTTATTACATTTATATCCCGCCCTTCTCACTCAGAGAAGCTGTATGTACATACAATATATTATTGCTATATTATTAGCATAGCACAATATTAGTATTATATATTACTATATTGAACTATACCACTATACTGTAATGTTATATGTAATATAGAATATATAATTAACATTATTATATGGTATTATTATTAGTGTTTGGCCCCGTCTACACTGCCATATAATCCAGATTACCAAAGCAGATAACCTACATGACTTGCTTTGAACTGGATTAGATGAGTCTACACTGCTATATAATCCGGTTCAAAGTAGATCATCTGGATTTCACATGGCAGTGCAGAAGGGGTCTGAGTCAGGTCAGCAAGATCTGAAAGGGACTCCAACCTCTGAGGATGCCTGCCATGGATGTGGGCGAAACGTCAGGAGAGAATGCTTCTGGGACGTGGCCATACACTGAGGAGGCCTGCCATGGATGTGGGCGAAACCTCAGGAGAGAATGCTTCTGGGATATAGCCATACACTGAGGAGGCCTGCCATAAATGTGGGTGAAACGTCAGGAGAGAATGCTTCTGGGATATAGCCATACACTGGGGAGGCCTGCCATGGATGTGGGTGAAACGTCAGGAGAGAATGCTTCTGGGATATAGCCATACACTGGGGAGGCCTGCCATGGATGTGGGTGAAACGTCAGGAGAGAATGCTTCTGGGATATAGCCATACACTGGGGAGGCCTGCCATGGATGTGGGCGAAACGTCAGGAGAGAATGCTTCTGGGACATGGCCATACACTGAGGAGGCCTGCCATGGATGTGGGCGAAACGTTAGGAGAGAATGCTTCTGGGACATGGCCATACACTGAGGAGGCCTGCCATGGATGTGGGTGAAACGTCAGGAGAAAATGCTTCTGGGACATAGCCATACACTGGGGAGGCCTGCCATGGATGTGGGTGAAACGTCAGGAGAGAATGCTTCTGGGATATAGCCATACACTGGGGAGGCCTGCCATGGATGTGGGCGAAACCTCAGGAGAGAATGCTTCTGGGATATAGCCATACACTGGGGAGGCCTGCCATGGATGTGGGCGAAACGTCAGGAGAGAATGCTTCTGGGACATGGCCATACACTGGGGAGGCCTGCCATGGATGTGGGCGAAACGTCAGGAGAGAATGCTTCTGGGACATGGCCATACACTCTTAAAGGGCCAGCGCCCTGCTTGGCATTTGGCCATGCCTTTCATTGTAATAGACTGTGCCTGTCTCTTCTGGATTGGGCCCCATTTCCATCAAGGCTTGCAATGGGGCCCATAGGCAATAACACACACACACACACACACACAGAGTCTGGCTCCAGGAGCAGCAGGGCAAAGAAAGCAATGCATAAACCCCCCCCATTGAGAAGCCTAATGGGCACAGGAAGGGGCAATGGCTGTGGATTAAGTGGGGAGCACTGGGGTCAGACCCAGGAAATGACCTTTCCAGCCCCCTCCTTCTCCATCCTTGACCCCAGGGCAGATGGAAAGGAAAAGACCCATTGACCGCAGCATGGCTTACTTCCAAGGGAGATTGCTTTCCATGCTCTGCACCAGGCATGGGCCAACTTTGGCCTTCCTTCCGGGTGTTTTGGACTTCAACTCCCACATTCCTAGCATGTATTATTATTGGCATGAGAGTGTGCTTTGCACAAAGTTGGGAGTCTCCACGGCTGCGCAGGGATTCGAACCCAGATCTCGTAGGCAAATAGAATTTACTATGTGCTTTGCCCAAAGTTGGAGTCTTCATGGCTGCGCAGGGATTCGAACCCAGGTCTCGTAGGCAAATAGAATTTACTATGTGCTTTGCCCAAAGTTGGAGTCTTCATGGCTGAGCAGGGATTCGAACCCAGGTCTCGTAGGCAAATAGAATTTACTATGTGCTTTGCCCAAAGTTGGAGTCTTCATGGCTGAGCAGGGATTCGAACCCAGGTCTCGTAGGCAAATAGAATTTACTATGTGCTTTGCCCAAAGTTGGAGTCTTCATGGCTGCGCAGGGATTCGAACCCAGGTCTCGTAGGCAAATAGAATTTACTATGTGCTTTGCCCAAAGTTGGAGTCTTCGTGGCTGAGCAGGGATTCGAACCCAGGTCTCGTAGGCAAATAGAATTTACTATGTGCTTTGCCCAAAGTTGGAGTCTTCATGGCTGAGCAGGGATTCGAACCCAGGTCTCGTAGGCAAATAGAATTTACTATGTGCTTTGCCCAAAGTTGGAGTCTTCATGGCTGCGCAGGGATTCGAACCCAGGTCTCGTAGGCAAATAGAATTTACTATGTGCTTTGCCCAAAGTTGGAGTCTTCGTGGCTGAGCAGGGATTCGAACCCAGGTCTCCTGAGTAATGTATTATTATGTTATGAGAATGTGCTTTGCACAAAGTTGGGAGTCTCCACGGCTGAGCAGGGATTCGAACCCAGGAACAAAACCCATAGGACATTTTTAAAAATAGTTTTTATTGAATTTAAATTTTTTCATACAATAATTACAGATAATTTTATCACATAGCAGATATTTAATGTATCAACATTCTTTTATATCTACTGTTGATTTATATCTACTACATCGTTAACATCGTTAAAATGGTATTTAATGCCATTAAAAATGTCAAATATTAATTAAAAACCATCCAAAAAATTGCTGGAGAGGCTGTCAGGAAGTGGGAACATATATATACATATGTGGTGGCATTGTAAATATGTAAGGAAATTTGGGTATAAAATATTTAAAGAGATAGAGGATATAATGAACATCAAATGGGAAAGAAGCCCTGGTATTGCATTATTATCCATTTATAATAATAATAAAATGGATAAAAAAGAAAAAGAAGCAATAACAAATTTATTGACAATAGCAAGACTGCTTATAGCAAGGAACTGGAGAAAAGTAATACAGTAGAGTCTCACTTATCCAAGCCTCGCTTATCCAAGCCTATGGATTATCCAAGCCATTTTTGTAGTCAATATTTTCAATAAATGGTGATATTTTGGTGCTAAATTCGTAAATACAGTAATTACAACATAACATTACTGCATATTGAACTACCTTTTCCGTCAAATTTGTTGTATAACATGATGTTTTGGTGCTTAATTTGTAAAATCATAACCTAATTTGATGTTTAATAGGCTTTTCCTTAATCTCTCCTTATTATCCAACATATTCACTTATCCAATGTTCTGCCGGCCCGTTTACGTTGGATAAGCGAGACTCTATTGTAATAATAAGATGGATAAAAAAGAAAAAGAAGCAACAACAAATTTATTGGCAATGGCAAGGAACTGGAAAAAAGTCATAGATGTTCAGATTGAAGAATGGTAGAAGGAAGTATGGAAATTGGCAATAAATGATAAGCTAACATGCAAATTGAAAGTTAAAAGAGGGATATGGAAAAAAAATGATTTTGAGGAAATTTATTGAGAAAGGACTCCAAAAAAAGGGACGGAGGGCTACCGCCTCAGGAAGAAATGAGATTTTGGTTAGACAATGCATAAGAAGTGGTGAAGAAATGTAGATGGACAAATGAAAACGCATAGGACATAATGCTATCTTGAGGACAGGAACAAAGACATTTCCCTTGCAAACTCTGTTGATTGCACCGCCTTGGTATTCCTTTGGCCTTGAGAGATAAGGCAAAGGTTATCTGCTCAGATGGTTTGATGGAGAGGAGACTCGCTCCCGAAAGCTTCACAGATTCCACACCCCGGAGACTTGTGGATTCCGCTTTGTGTTGCATTTCAAAGGGGAAAGAAGGGGAGAAATACCTATTATTATTATCACCATGATGATAATATTCCAGAAGAATATCTGCTGGAGAGGTTGCTCCAAGGACCTTGGACCTGGCAGAGAAAGGATGTAGGAGAAACACTGCAAAATGTGTATCAGAGGTTAAATTTTTCTGCATCCTTTCTGTGCTATTCAACGTCTTTATCAATGGCTTGGGCGACAGAATAGTGTCAAATACGTTTCCTATGTGTCCATTGGAGTCTCCCCCGTCTCTGGAGGTTTTCAAGCAGAGGCTGAATGGCCATCTGTTTGGAGGGTTTTGATGGTGTATTCCTTTATAGCAGACTAGCTGTGCCCGGCCACGCGTTGCTGTGGCAAAATGGTGGTGGTATTGGTTAAAAATTGTTGTGTAATTTTTATTTGACGATATTTGTATTTTTTTAATTAATTTTATTGTAAGTTATCTTTTTATTTATTATATTTTATTATTTTCTTGTATAATTTTTAGTTATTTTCTGTTATTATGGTATTTTATTGTATTAATTTTTTAGTGTTTTTTCTTATTTTTTTAGTGTTTTTTATTATTTTTATTGGGTTGCTAGGAGACCAAGTTGGAGGAGCTTAGCCTTCTAACTGGTAGCAATTGGATAAAAGCAATTACTCCTCTCTCTCTAATTAGGACTTTATTTTTCTTTTCTTTTTGTTGTATCAACCTAGAGGCGTGGATGATGGGTTGTGTTGTCAAATTTCGAGGTTGGGGGGCCTGTAGTTTTCTTGTTTTGTGGGTTGCCATGATGCCATCACTCTTTTATATATATAGATTTATTTACAGCATTTATATTCCACCCTTCTCACCCCGAAGGGGACTCAGTGCGGATCACATTACCACATATAGGCAAACATTCAATGCCTTTTTAACATAGAACAAAGACAAGCAAACATAGGCTCCGAGCTCATGACCTCCTGGTCAGAGTGATTCATTGCAGTTAATTGCACTGGCTTGCTCTCCCGCCTGCGCCACAGCCCGGGCTGAATCAAAAAGGTAAGTTTGCTGAGTCCTTTCTGTGCTATTCAACGTCTTTATCAATGGCTTGTGTCCATTGGAGTCTCCCCCTTCTCTGGAGGTTTTCAAGCAGAGGCTGGATGACCATCTGTTTGGAGGGTTTTGATGGTGTGTTCCTTTATAGCAGAAGGGGGTTGGGCTGGGTGGCCCTTGAAGGTCTCTTCCAATTAGTAATCTAAAAGACTTTTAAGGATGAAAGCTTCTTTAAGAGGTACTTTTGCCAAATATGTCTCAAAGTCAGAATTATGAGGGTTGAATGAAAAGTAATGCCTCCGCCTTCGTTACTTGGGTTTGGGTGGGAATATTTTAATAAATCAATTAAAGAAATAATCCTTAGAATGTGCTCTTTAACTACCACTATTCACTTTTCCACATCATCTCCAGACAATTGGATACATTTCTGCCAATGATGAACCAGTTTTCTGAAGCCGTCATGGAAGAAGTCGACACTCTGTTTCCGCAACCAGAGTCTCACAGGACCCATCGTGCACAGATCTTCCGAGAGCCAAGCAAAGCAATAATGTGACCCACCCGTTCTTGTAAAATGCCGATTATGCTTGAAATTTCTCTATGAGTGATACAACGATCGTCCTGAGTCAATCTGTCAATCTTTTGCTTGTGATACTTGGTGTTTGCTGTCACAGGACGTCCAACTCTTTGTTTGTCACGCAAGTCAGATGTTCCCACCTCAACATCTTTAAACTTACTTGCCCAACTGCGCACAGGACTCACATCAACACAATCACGATAAACAGTTTGTATTCTCGGATGACTCTCTTTTGGGGTGACACCTTCTGCTCTCAAGAATTCAATGACTGCATGTTGTTTAAGTCACATTGACTGACCGTCTGCGCAGTATTCCCTACTTCGCACTTTAACAACACAACCGTTCAATGCCAAGGCTTCCCGCCCAATGGAACTCACTGTAGAGGAGAGTCTACTGAACCAGCCAGGACCTGCCGCAGACCAGGACTGCCATCTGCTGAGGAGTTACGAAGGTGGAGGCATTACTTTTCATTCAACCCTCGTAATTTGTAAGTTTGGCTTCTCTGAAAGGGCTCCTTCCCTGCTCAAGGTGGACGTGATTAAGTCAAGAGGGAACTCCTGGGTTTATCTGGAAGCAGAGCTTTAACTGCATTCTCACCCCTGCAATTGCCAACACTATCTGTGGCCACATGCCTTTGTCCTTCCTGCTCCTCTGCCATTCATCACCTCCACCTTCCAGGCGCCTGAGAGTCAATTCTTCTCTTCAAAAGGCACTAAATCCAAATTACCTGCTAAATGGGGAACATATGCATCAGGATCCTCTGGCTGGGGAAGCAAATTCTTTCTTGTAAAGCACTTTCAGCCCAATTTGCTGAGGCACCCATATAGCCTTCCATGTTGCACAGATATATTTTCAAAGGAAATACACATTTGCAAATGCCTTGGAATGCTGCAACATAATATCAATACACAATAATGCAGGAGTTTGAGCATTAGTTTGCAGCATGAGGAGGGCAGAGTTCAAACCGCTGGCTCATTGGGAGACAAGGACACGCTTTCTCAGCCTCTGAAGAAGGCAAGACATCTTGTAACAAATCCCCAGGAGATAGTCAGTAATGGTATCACTTTTGGAGACGACTCGAAAAGGAGCGGCAGCATAAACCAGTGCAGGTGAAAACTATAATAAACATGGACAAAATCATGATTGGCCAACTGCAAAAAACCACCTGACTGGGATCTGCGCGCATCATCCGAAAATACATCACACAGTCCTAGACACTTGGGAAATGTTCGACTTGTGATTTTGTGATATGAAATCCAGCATATCTATCTTGTTTGCTGTGACATAATATAATAATAATAATAATAATAATAATAATAATAATAATAATAATAATAAGAAGAAGAAGAAGAAGAAGACAGAAAAACAAGAAAACTCATGACCATTCATCATTCCCTGCACCCTTGCAGTGATGTTGACCGGCTATATCTGCCTAGAGCAGGGGTCCCCAAACTAAGGCCCGGGGGCCGGATACGGCCCTCCAAGGTCATTTACCTGGCCCCCACCCTCAGTTTTAATAATATAATATATTGTATATACATATGATAGTGATAATAATATCATTTTATACAATACAATACTAACAATAATATGATATAATATTAATTATATGTTATATATTACATATAACATTACAGTATAGTGGTATAGTTCAATATAGTATAATGCTAATATTGTGCTATGCTAATAATATAATATATTGTATGTACATACAGCTGCTCTGAGTTCCCTTTGGGATGAGAAGGGTGGGATATAAATGTAGTAAATAAAGGTAGTAAATGAATAAATAAATAATTTTGGACTTAAGCTCGCCCAAAGTCTGAAATGACTTGAAGACACACAACAACAACAACAATCCTAATTAACCTGACTATCCCATTGGCCAGAAGCAGGCCCACACTTCCCATTGAAATCCTGATAGGTTTATGTTGGTTAAAATTATTTTCATTTTTAAATATTGTATTGGTCTTTCATTGTTATTCTTGTTGTTTTGCACTACAAATAAGATATGTGCAGTGTGCATAGGAATTTGTTCGGTTTTTTTTCCAAATGATAATTCGGCCCCTCAGCCGTCTGAAGGATTGTGGACCGGCCCTCTGCTTTAAAAGTTTGAGGACCCCTGGTTTGAAGTAACTATAAGTTCTATATTTCTATAGTAAAAATTTGGACAGAAAATTTGGACAGAAAAACAAGAAAACTCATGACCATTCATCATTCACTGCACCCTCACAGTGATGTTGACTGGCTATATCTGCCTAAAAGATCAGGTGGCAGAGGACTCTTACAAGTAAACACGCAGTCAAAGAAGAACATGCCTTGGCAGAATATATAAAGCAACCTGCTTTGATTGAAGTCAAAAATCAGAAACTCCTCAAAGCACAGCAGACAAAGAACCAGTACAAGAAAACCGCACTACAAACTAGAGCTGACAGCTGGCACAACAACACATCACACAGTCCTAAACGCTTGGGAAGGGTTCGACTTGTGATTGCGTGATACGAAATCCAGCATATATTGTACATCTCGTTTTCTGTGTCATGCTCTGTCTTTTTGTCAGTAAAATAATAATAATAGAAACCTTGCAAAGAAAACCTCCTTGGTGCAACGTAAGCCAGAAATGGTTTGGATTTGTAAGACCTTGAAAACCTGGCTCTTCACACAGGTCTTTGGGTAAGGATTGCCCATCTCCATGATAAACCTTGCATTGAGGGCGCTTTAATTTGATATAGCCAATTTGATCTATCCTCATCCTAAGTTGCTCTCTATAGCACTGTATCAGCTACCTCATGTTTGAAATTCATACGGTGCACTTTACGCAGTTCGTTTTTTAAAATAACTTTTCTGTGTTTTAATCATGTTTTATTAAGTTTGCTATTGCTATGTTATCAGTATGTGTTAATGTTTAAATTTTATAACTGCACATGTCTTTTCTTCATTGGCTGTGTTTTACATTGTTATTGTTTTTATCTGGGCTTGACCCCATGTAAGCCACCCCGAGTCCCTTCGGGGAGATGGAGGCAGGGTATAAAAATAAAGTTGTTGTTGTTGTTATTATTATTATTGTATGACACAACAAACAAGATAGATATGCTGGATTTCGTTTCACAGAATCACAAGTCGAACTCTTCCCAAGTGTCTAGGACTGTGTGATGTATTTTCGGATGATGCGCTCAGATCCCAGCAGGGTGGCCTTTTGCAGTTGGCAGATCGTAATTTTGTCAATGTCTATTGTTTCCAAATGCCGGCTGAGATCTTTTGGCACGGCACCCAATGTGCCCATCACCACCGGGACCACCTGCACTGGTTTCTGCCAGAGTCTTTGAAGTTCAATCTTGAGGTCCTGATAGCGGCTGAGTTTTTCCTGTTGTTTTTCGTCAATGCGACTGTCACCTGGGATGGCAACATCAATGATCCAAACCTTTTTCCTTTCCACAACTGTGATGTCTGGTGTGTTGTGTTCCAGAACTTTGTCAGTCTGGATTCGGAAGTCCCACAGTATCTTTGCGTGTTCATTTTCCAATACTTTTGCAGGTTTGTGATCCCACCAGTTCTTTGCTGCTGGGAGGTGGTACTTGAGGCATAAGTTCCAATGGATCATTTGGGCCACATAGTTGTGCCTCTGTTTGTAGTCTGTCTGTGCAATTTTCTTACAGCAGCTGAGGATATGATCCATGGTTTCGTCGGCTTCCTTGCACAGTCTGCATTTTGGGTCATCAGCTGATTTTTCAATCTTGGCCTTCATTGCCTTTGTCCTGATGTCTTGCTCCTGGGCTGCAAGGATCAGGCCTTCTGTCTCCTTCTTCAGGGTCCCATTCGTGAGCCACAGCCAGGTCTTCTCCTTATCAGCTTTTCCTTCAATTTTGTCAACGAACTTTCCATGCGGTGTTTTGTTGTGCCAGCTGTCAGCTCTAGTTTGTAGTGCGGTTTTCTTGTACTGGTTTTTTGTCTGCTGTGCTTTGAGGAGTTTCTGATTTTTGACTTCAATCAAAGCAGGTTCTTCACTTTGCTTTCCATCTTCTGCCAGGGCATGTTCTTCTTCTTTGACTGCTTGTTTTACTTGTAAGAGTCCTCTGCCCCCTGATCTTCTAGGCAGATACAGCCGGTCAACATCGCTGCGAGGGTGCAGTGAATGATGAATGGTGATGAGTTTTCTTATTTTTCTGTCCAAATTGTCCAGTTCCATCTGTGTCCAGTTTATGATGCCAGCAGTATATCTTATGACAGGTATGGCCCAGGTGTTTATGGCCTTGATGGTGTTGCCTCCATTGAGCTTGCTTTTGAGAATTTTTCTGACCCTTTGTGTGTATTCTTTGCTGACCACAGTCTTCACATGTTCATGCTTGATGTTGTCCAGCTGTAATATGCCCAGATATTTATAGGCCTCTGGCTGGTGACACTTTATTGTTTGGCCATTAGGCATATTGATGCCCTCACTTTCAATGATTTTCCCCTTCTTCAATGCCACTGTCGAACATTTGTCCAAACCAAACTCCATGTTGATATCAGTGCTAAAAATTCGGACAGTCTTGGTCAGAGACTGGATTTCAGTTTCCGTTTTCCCATACAGCTTCAGGTCATCCATGTACATCAGATGTGAAATTTTGTGAGAATTCTTAGATGTTTGAGAGCCGAGATTTGTTTTTTGTAAGATTGTTGACAGAGGGATCATGGCAATAATGAAAAGCAGAGGGGACAGTGAATCTCCCTGGAAAATTCCTCTCCTGATGTTGACAAGGCTTTCATGGCCAGAATCACAGGGTTGTTGTGTGTTTTCCGGACTGTATAGCCATGTTCCAGAAGCATTCTCTCCTGTTGTTTCGCCCACATCTATGGCAGGCATCCTCAAAGGTTGTGAGGTATACCTTACAACCCCTGAGGGTGCCTGCCATAGATGTGGGCGAAACGTCAGGAGAGAATGCTTCTGGAACATGGCCAGACAGCTTTGAAAACACACAACAACTCTCCACTGGATGTGCTTGAGACATCCTCACCTCCTTCTGACCTCTTTGGAAGCGCCAAAGGATCTATATCTCACGGCTGGGCCATGAATTGCAAATCTCTTTCTCCCCCGGAGGCCTTGCAGCCCCTTCCCAGCTGAAACCACCTTGGGCTTAATGTGCGAGATCAAGCCTCCAGTTTCTGCTCCACATCTGTGTTTATTGGGAGCTTCCAGGTTGCTCTTCTTCTAACAAACAAAGCCGTCCAGGGCCATTAGGCAAAGATTACTTCTCCTTTTGTGCCAGGCTCTGGGTTCGGTTTCGCATCACCAAAAAGGAGGAAAGGGCCATTGGGCCTTTGTGATACACACTATGGAACACTTATGATTGTTGTTCCCGGGTTATCAAAGTCATTATCTAGTGTTGTTGTTATTGGAGCCCTGCAACTTGTCCAGCAGGCATCTTCTGGAACATCCTCGTCATTATGATAATAATAAGATTTATTTCTATCCTTTGTTGCTTTTTTAAAGGAGACACAAAGTGGAATCCACAAGCCTTTGCTCCCCCAGGTGTGGAATCAGGAGCAAATCTTGGAAGGAGATTCAGATCATCTGTGCAGATAACCTTTGCCTTCTCCATCAAAGTCAAATGAATACCAATGCGGTGTAAGGTTTGCATCTGGAAGGAATACATGTCTTAGTCAATTGCAACATGAGCCAACAGTGTGATGCATCGGCTCAAAAAGCCAATGCAATTCCAGGTTGCAGCCATAGTCTAGTGTTGAGATCTAGGGAAGTCCTAGTCCTGCTCTAATCACTGGGAATAATAATAGCCCAGTTCTGGGCAAAGCAATGCAAGGAGATGGACAAGACAGAAGCTTACCAGAGAGTTGGAAACTATGAGGTTGAACTATGAGGTAACTCCTCAGCAGATGGCAGTCCTGGTCTGCGGCAGGTCCTGGCTTGTTCAGTAGACTCCTCTACAGTTAGTTCCATTTGGCAGGAAGCCTTAGCATTGAACGGTTGTGTTGTTAAAGTGCGAAGAATGGAACCCTGCACAGATGGTCGGTCAAGGCGACTTAAGCAACGTGCAGTCATTGAATTCTTGACCGCAGAAAGTGTCACCCCAAAGGAGATTCCTCAGAGAATGCAAGCTGTTTATGGGGATTGTGTTGTTGTGAGTGCTGTGCCTCGTTGGGTGCATAAATTTAAGATGTTGAGGTGGGAACATCTGACAAAGATTGGGACATCCTGTGACAGCAACCACCGAGTTTCACAAACAAAAGGTTGACAGATTGATTCAGGATGATCGTTGTATCACTCAGAGAGGAATTTCAGGCATAATCAGCATTTCCCAAGAACGTGTGGGTCACATGATTGCTTTGCTTGGCTCTCGGAAGATCTGTGCACGATGGGTCCTGTGAGACGCCGGTTGCGGAAACAGAGTGTTGACTTCTTCTGTGACGGCTCCAGAAAATTTGTTCATTGTTGGCAGAAATGTTTCCAATTGTCTGGTGATGATGTGGGAAAGTGAATAGTGGTCGTTAAAGATGGGTACCCAGGATGCTGATGCCTGAAAGGAAAGCGCATAGATTTGAAATTTGTCAGAGACTCCTCTCTCATTACCAGAATGAAGGTGATGTCTTTCTCCTTTGGGGTGACACCTTCTGAGGTCAAGAATTCAATGACTGCACATTGCTTAAGTAGCACTGACTGACCATCTGCGCAGGGTTCCATACTTTGCCCCTTAACAACACAACCGTTCAATGCTAAGGCTTCCCTCCAAATGGAACTCACTGTAGAGGAGAGTCTACTGAACAAGCCAGGACTTGCCGCAGACCAGGACTGCCATCTGCTGAGGAGTTACGAAGGTGGAGGCATTACTTTTCATTCAACCCTCTTACGAATATTGAGGAGCAGCTTAAGGAGCTGGGGATGTTTAGCTTGGAGAAGAGAAGGGGGCAGGAGAACCAAGTCTGAATATTTGGAAGGAGGTCCCATGGCAGAGAAGGAGACAAGCTTCCTTTCTGCTGCTCCGGAGACTAGAACATCATGGAGCCATGGATTCAGACTGCGGGAAGAGAAATCCCATCTTGAACATCAGGAAGGACTTCCTCTTGAGAAGACACTGCATTGGCATGTAGTCAGTATCTCCTTCTCTGGATGGCCATCTGTCGGGAGGGTTTGGATTGTGTCTCCCTGCTTGGCAGAAAGGGGCTCGGATGCATGGCCTTTAGGGTATCCCTCCAGACTCCAGGACTGTGTGAGCTATATACATGCATATGTATCTCTATATATACCGTATAAACATTCATACAGGGAGGCTGGACTAGATGACCCTTAGAGACTCTGCTCAGCCGAGGATTCAGACACACAGTAGATTGCCTTGGAGGCTTCTAAGCAGAGGCTGGATGGCCATCTGTCAGGAGGGTTTGGATCGGGGTCTCTTCCAGCTAGAGGATTCTAAGCCAGAGGGTATATGCATCCACTCCCGGTTTTGGTCCAAACTTTGAAGGACCTTCATTCTAGGGTCCAAAACCACGGGCAACTCATGGAAAGGCATCATTGATGTGTGCCAATGTCTTTTGTAGGGAACCATCTTTCCATGGGAAAACCTTTTCCCCCCTCTGTTTTAATATTATTATTATTTCCAAGGTGTACACATTATAATGTAACTCTTGGCATATAAAGCCACCTATTAACAGTAGTAATTACACACCTATACGGATGAAATACAGGCATCCCATTTTTTCACAGTCTTCTCAATGGCAACTCCATATTTTCTGAACAACCCTGATACATTCTTTCTGTGAGACTGTTGCAAATGTTATCCTTGGGATTAGTAACTTTTCAATAGGTTTTCCTTTTTTTTTCTGTG
Source organism: Anolis carolinensis (assembly GCF_035594765.1). Classification (NCBI taxonomy): domain Eukaryota; kingdom Metazoa; phylum Chordata; class Lepidosauria; order Squamata; family Anolidae; genus Anolis; species Anolis carolinensis. The sequence continues at coordinate 2,993,232 of NC_085844.1, read as the reverse complement.
ACACCCTCTTGTTGTATAGACCTGTGTTGCAATTTAATAATAATATAATAATAAAACTTTATACCCCGCCACCATCTCCCCGTGGGGACTCGGCGCGGCTCACAATGTTACAAAAGTAACAGCACAAATACATTAACAATACACACAGTTTAAAACACAAGAAGATGATAAAACAAGTTAAAACAAAGATTTAAACAACAATAATAATATCAATAGTAATAATATCAAACAACCACCAATTTGGCTGTTGCCTGCCAATAAAGACTGTGTGTGTAAATCCACCCATTAACAGTAGTGATTTCATACTTCCTAATAATAAAGGTTTTCCCTTGACATTAAGTCTAGTTGTGTTCGGCTTTGTGTGTTGGTGCTCTTCTTCAATTCTAAGCCAAAGAGCCGGTGTTGTCCGTAGACACCTTCAAAGTCATGTGGCCAGTGGCATGACTGCAGGGAGTGCCATTACCTTCCCGCCAATAGGAGCAGTACTTATTGATCTACTCACATTTCCATGTTTTCGAACTGCTCGGTTGGCAGAAGCTGGGGCTAACAGCGGTAGCTCATCCCGCTCTCTGGATTCGGACTGCTGACCTTTCTGTCAGAAAGTTCCGCAGCTCAGCGGTTTAACCCACTGTCCCATCAGGGGTTCCAATAATAATATAATTCTCATAATAGCGAAACGTAATTTAAAAACTCTAAAATCAGGACAGTAAATAAAGAGCAACACCCGGAAGACAGGGGAATTCCAGACAGGAAACAATCAGGGCCAGCTAACACCTCCCAAAGGATTCCCCCAGGCAAGAACCAGCCAGGCTTTGAAGCTGCAAGGCTATTCAATGCTAATCAAGGTGGCCAATGGCAACATTCACACTTGCCTCCAGCAGAAAAGAGTTCTTTCTCCCACCCTGGATATTATTCCATGGATATATAAACCCCACTTGCATAGTTTCCAACAGACCTCACAACCTCTGAGGATGCCTGCCATAGATGTGGGTGAAATGTCAGGAGAGAGTGCTTCTGGAACATGGCCAGACAGCCCAGAAAATTCACATATCTGTAGTTGACTGATGTGTACCTCTGTATGCTGAACACATTAATGTTGTGAGCAAAACAGATATGTTATTTTTACCAAAGTTTACTTTATTTTTTTTATCTCTTGAGTGTATAATACGAAACAAGTTTTTTTTTAATGAGAGAGTAGATATAGATATATATAGTTATTTTCTCCCACCCTGGAGATCATTCCACAGATATATACATTATAAACCCCACTTGCCTAGTTTCCAACAGACCTCACAACTTCTGAGGATGCCTGTCATAGATGTGGGCGAAACATCAGGAGAGAGTGCTTCTGGAACATGACCATGAAGTCCAGAAAACTCACAGCAACTCATAATGTAACTCATTGGAAAGAAAACTTCCCCACTCTACAGCAGGATAAGATTTTAGACCAAAAGTTTAAAAAAAAAATCTTATTTTTTGGTCTAAAACTCTTCAGTTGCTTGTGATTTCCTTTCCCCCCATCATTTTAAAATGTATTTATCATGCAATGCTTTTGACACGAAATAAATAAAAGCAGGATAAGAGTCTTGCCATATTTATTGGGTCCTATCAAAACTCTTTAACAAGCAATGCATATTCGTATCTAAGCACCGGGATAAGAATCTTACAGTATTTAGTCTTATCAAAGCTCTTAACAAGCAGTATGTGTGTGTGTGTGTGTGTTTGTATAAATGTGTGTTTGTGTGTGAAGATGACAAAAAGTATTCAAAGATAATTGTACGCCATGTATCACCATCTTGCTCTTCTTTGTGTCAATGTCTTTCTCATCACTCTCAATACATTCTGCAAAAGAAAGGCTTCTGATTATTTTGCAAACGTGGTCTCCTTTGGTTTCTAAGGAGGCAACTAAGTTGAGCAAGTCCTGCAAAGTTTAGTGTGGGGCCACCCCCTATGTGCCAACTTCTCGGGTGCTTAGCGGGTCTTCTCTTGTGGTGCCAAGGGGTCTGACCCCTGCCTTTGGCATGACAAAGGAGCCACTTTGGGGGCAATTAAGGGGCCGTCCTGGACCAAGGGCATGGCTTCCCATCCAGAAGGGCCAAGCAGACCCTTGGAGCCAGTGACAGACCCTAAAGAGCCCAATTTCCCCCTTCCTTTGGGAGGCTTAACCTACAGTGTTTTGGTGGGAGAGGCCCAAAGTCAGAGCTACAATATCTGCCTCAATGTTGCAAGTCGACTTAATCATTGGATCCCAATGAATCCAAAGGGTCTCAAGACCAGATTCCTTCAATGGTAGGAATTCCTATGAATCAGGAGGTATTAGGCTGGATAAAGATGCCCTGTCACCATACAAATGACCAGCCATTGCCAGAAAGCACAGAGAGTTTCATCTATGCTGACGATTGTGCCATCACCGCCCAAGCAGGGAGCTTTGAAATGGGTGAACAGAAGCTCTCTGAAGCTTTAGGTGCTCTTACTGCCTGTTACTGGGAAAACCAGCTGATTCCTAATCCATCTATGCTGATGATTGTGTCATCACACAGGAACAAAAGCACAATCCGAGCCCTCCCAACAGATGGCCATCCAGTCTGAAAAAATCCAGAGAAGGAGACATAAAATGTGGAAGGGACCACATGGGTTATCTAGTAGTCCAAATCCATTCTGCCATGCAGGAGAAACACAACCAATGCACCCTGACAGATGGCCATCCAGCCTGTGTTTAAAAGCCTCCCTGCATTTCGGGCTTCTAATGGTAGATTTGTCTTGCATTCAAGCTGTTTGGGGAAGGGAAAGTCCAGCTGCATCCGCATTATAGAATTAATACAGTTTGAGACCCTTTGGACTCCTGTGCTATGGTATCCTGGGAGTTGTAGTTTGACAAAGGAAGGCGAAAGGCCTTGCCAAACCACAACTCCCAAGATTCTGCAGAACTGATCCATAGCAGTTCAAGGGGTGTCAAACTGCATTCTTTGCAATGTAGACGCACCCATGGCTACTACAGAGACTTGGCATTGAATGGCAGAGGAGCTCAAGGTGCCGAAATGCATGGCAATCAAGGGCCCCAGGTGCAATGGCCCAGGTGAGGATTCATTTAAAGTGGTAGCGTCAGGTGTGATTCAATAACAAGTGTCTCCATCCTGCAAGGAAAGAGAGGCTTGCCTTTCCATCTTCCCCAAATAGAATAGGATCTAAGTCTCTTGTAGGGTCTCATGCAGTCCTTGGTCTGAGGATGCCTGCCATAGATGTGGGCGAAACGTCAGGAGAGAATGCTTCTGGAACATGGCCACACAGCCCGAAAGACACACAACAACCCAGTCCTTGGTCTCCTTTGCACCTGAAAACAATTGCTATCGTAATCAATTGAAAGGCTCCAAAGTGCTACAGGTTCCCTTTCACACCTTAAACTAAAGATTATTTTTAAAAAATCTGGATCCTAGAGCAAATTTATTTATTATTTATTTATTATTTACTACATTTATATCCCGCCCTACTCATCCCAAAGGGGACGCAGAGCATCTTATAAATGATATGTACATACAATAAATCATACCATCAGCATAGCACAATATTAGCATTACATATTACTATATTGCACTATACCACTATACTGTAATATTATTAGTAATATTACATGTAATATATAATACCGTGTTTTCCCAAAAATAAGACAGTGTGTCTTATATTAATTTTTTCTCCCAAAGAGGCTCTAGGTCTTATTTTCAGGGGATGTCTTATTTTTCCATGAAGAATTCACATTAATTGTTGAACAAAAAAAATGAACATTTATTATATACTGTACAGCAGTTGTCATCACAAACCAGCATAACCAGACAAACTGTGAATCCGATCAAGAATTTCTTGTTACTACCAATATTTCCATGTACAACAATTCTATGGTATATATATTTGCCAATCCTGCATGCTCTGGTGTTTTGTTTGTTGGGCATGCTTCCAAACAAAAACTTTGCTAGGTCTTACTTTCAGGGGAGGCCTTATATTTAGCAATTCAGCAAAACCTCTACTAGGTCTTATTTTCTGGGGATGTCTTATTTTAGGGGAAACAGGGTATATATAGTAATTAACACTATTAAATTGTATTATTATTAGTATTATATTTATTTATTTATTTATTATTAGCGACATTTATATCCCACCCTTCTCACCCCGAAGGGGACTCAGGGTGGTTTACAAGTATATATACATGCAATATATTATATTATATAACTATATTGCAATATTATTAGTAATATTGCATGTAATATAAATATACAATTATTATTATTATTATTGTATTATATTACAACATTATTGTCAATATTATATGTATATATACAATATATGATATGATTACATATTCTTGTAAATCAAATCAAAGTGTCATCCAGCAGTTACTCTCCTGGAACAAAACATTTGAGTAGATCAACATAGGATTGTATTTTGAAGTGCATTGCTTACTCAAAAGTACATTGCATTGCATTGCATTGCGCCTACTCTCTGTGGAATGTGCATTGCAAGAAAACCCAAAGTCCTGGGACTGCAACTCCCATTGTCCCTAGACTTCTACACCAAATGAACGGAAATGCTGGGAGTTGTAGTACACAATAAGCAAACAGCCCCACTTTCCCCACTCCTGCTCTCATGGGATGTTCTTCCTTTATCATTTGTTGAAATGGACAAATTTGTTTCAATAAGTGGATGCATTTTCATCTGGAAATTAACAAAAATGTTGTTTGCATGTTAGATAGAAGTTGGACTAGATACCCTTTTGGGTCCCAGCTCTTTGATTCAGACATGCATCTCATCATGTAACACAATATTTGGGTCAGCAATGTTATTTCCTAATTGGTTCTGTCATAAAAACATGTGAAAAATTGATTAAACTACACAAACATTGGGTTGTTGTATGTCTTTCGGGCTGTGTGGCCATGTTCCAGAAGCATTCTCTCCTGACATTTCGCCCACATCTATGGCAGGCATCCTCAGAGGTTGTGAGGTATGGATAAACTAAGTCAGGAAAGGAAAGAATATATATCTGTGTAGAGTCCAAGGTGTGGCAAGAGTTCTTTGTCACTGGGAGCCAGCATTAATGTTTCAGTTAATCACCCTAATTGGCACTGGACACTCTACACAGATATATATTCTTTCCTTAACTGAAACATTAATGCTGGCTCCCAGTGACAAAGAACTCTTGCCACACCTTGGACTCTACACAGATATATATTCTTTCCTTTCCTGACTTAGTTTATCCATACCTCACAACCTCTGAGGATGCCTGCCATAGATGTGGGCGAAACGTCAGGAGAGAATGCTTCTGGAACATGGCCAGACAGCCCGAAAGACATACAACAACCCTGTGATTCTGGCCATGAAAGCCTTCGACAACACATTACACAAACATTGTTTTTGCAGGAAGGATATCATCCTGCAGCACTTTTTGCTCTAGTTTCCCAATGAAGATCTAATAGAGTCTCAGCCAATTCAACCTAGTTTGTGGCAGCCACAAAAACGGAGTTTCTGGAGTAGAATAACTACTTTCATAGTAAGGACTGCACAGCTACACAGGAAATCACACTTCCAAACCCAGAACAGAACATTTCCCAAATTTTCTTGTGAAGGAAATAATAGTTTTTTATGAAGTATGCAGAAAAAGAACTCAAAAATGAATTTGGCTGAGAGGTTCAAAAGACAGAAGTGTCTTTAATTTGACTCCACTTTAACTGCCATAGTTCAATGCTATGGGAGTTGTAGTTTCATGGCTAATGGCCTTGTAAAACCTTGTCAAAATGGATATGGACTACTGCACATCATGTATAGCTTGCACTGTGTTCACTATTGGTATTCTTTAGGAAGATAATTCTGAACTTTGTACTCACTAACTTGTGCATTGTGCATTTCTATTCCAAATGACACTCCTCCCATATGTGGGTTTATGTGCATGTGTGCCTTTCTGTCCATCCATCTATCCATCTGTCCATTGATCTATCCATCCATCTATCCATCCATCTATCCGTCATCTATCCATCTATTCATCCGTCCATCCATCCATCTATCTATCCGTCCATCAATCCGTCCATCCACCTGTCCATCTATCCGTCTGTCCGTCCATCTATCCATCCGTCCATCTGTCCTTCCATCTGTCCATCTATCCATCTATTCATCCATCCGTCCATCCATCTGTTCATCCATCTATCTGTCATCTATCCATCTATTAATCCATCCGTCCATCCATCTATCCATCCATCAATCCGTCCATCCACTTGTCTGTCCATCTGCCCATCTATCCGTCTGTCCGTCCATCTGTCCATCCGTTCATCTATCTATCTAGTCATCCATCCGTCCATCCATCTATCCATAATCTATCCATCTATTCATCCATCCATCCATCAATCTGTCCATCCATCTGCCCATCTATCTGTCTGTCCCTCCATCTGTCCGTCCGTCTATCTATCCATCTATTCATCCATCCACCTGTCCATCCATTCTGCCCATCCATCTATCCACCTGTCCATCCAGGTGCCCATCTATCTGTCTATCCGTCCATCTATCTGTCCATCTGTCTATCTGTCCATCTATCCATCTGTCCATCCATCTATCCGTCCATTTATCCATCCATCTATCCTTCCACCTATTCATCCGTCTGTCCAGCCATCCCATCTCTTTATCCATCTACACACAACACCCACAATTGGAGTGGATAGAATGCCCAAAAGAATGTGTTTCGTTCTATCGTTGCAAGCCCAAACCACTTACTTGATAGTGTTGGGCGATGACCTCAGGCAATCCCATCATTCTTGGATAAACCCTTTCACTTCGATTTGCTTGGGTTTTATGATATACAATGGAGGCAACTCCATGCAGAAAGCAGGCACTGCAAAAGCCCATTTGTCTGAGACTTTTGAACAAGGCAACTCTTCATTTGGAATCATTCTATTTCAGGTATGGGCAAACATGGGCCCTCCAGGTGTTTTGGACTCCAACTCCCACCATTCCTAACAGCCGGTAGGCTGTTAGGAATGGTGGGAGTTGGAGTCCAAAACACCTGGAGGGCCCAAGTTTGCCCATACCTGTTGTAGAAGCAGATGTGGCTTTGATTGGAGAACATAAGAGGCAATTGGCTTTCAGAAAAATATCTCCTTGGCTTCAGCAGCCTCCTCAGGAGAAAGAGGTTCTCCTTGAGAGTCAGGAAAGGCTTTCCTCAAGAGTCAGGAAAGGCTTCAGGCTCTTAAGGGCTTCCACCTGAGCTTTGGGTGGAGGGAGCATTTAAGACCCAGAGAAAGCTGTGGCTAAACTATGTGTTGGTAGCCATTTGTAAGCTTCTTGAGATCTTGGTTGTGCAGAAGAGGGACCTTGGAATCCATGGACTTTGCTTCTTATCAGAACTGGTGAGAAACTTGGGCATTACTTGGACCTTTACCCTTGGGGCTTCCCTGCGTTTCTGGTAGGAAATGCAGGGCTTTCTTGAGGTTCTTGGCTACGTTGGGGGTTCCTTGGCTACGTTGGGGGTTCCTTGGCTACGTTGGGGTCTCCTTAGCTACGTTGGGGTCTCCTTGGCTACGTTGGGGTCTCCTTGGCTACGTTGGGGTCTCCTTGGCTACGTTGGGGTCTCCTTGGCTACGTTGGGGTCTCCTTGGCTACGTTGGGGTCTCCTTGGCTACGTTGGGGTCTCCTTGGCTACGTTGGGGTCTCCTTGGCTACGTTGGGGTCTCCTTGGCTACGTTGGGGTCTCCTTGGCTACGTTGGGGTCTCCTTGGCTACGTTGGGGTCTCCTTGGCTACGTTGGGGGTTCCTTGGCTACGTTGGGGGTCTCCTTGGCTACGTTGGGGGTCTCCTTGGCTACGTTGGGGGTCTCCTTGGCTACGTTGGGGGTTCCTTGGCTACGTTGGGGGTTCCTTGGCTTTCTTTGTGGATGTTGAGCCTTGTGTCTGTTTTTTATGGACCACCTGTTTGTATGTTATGTATTCCTCAGTGCTGGTTCTTCCAAATGGACAAAGTGGGTTCTTCACTGCTCCAAGATGTCCAGTTTGTGGTCAATCCCAAGGATTGAGGATGATGAGAGCTGTAATCCCAAACATCTGGAGGTTGCCATGTCAGAGGAGCAAAGGAGATTTATGGAAGGCCTGCATCCCTTTTTTGAAGAGTCTTAAGAAGAAGGAGGACCACTTCTATGTTGGAGCTGCTCCAAGGATGAAGAGGTACCGTATATACTTGAGTATAAGCTGACCCGAATATAAGCCGAGGCACCTAATTTTTCCATTAAAAACTGGGAAAACATTGACTTGTGTATAAGCCAAGGGTGGGAAATTTCAGAAATAAAAATAGATATGAATAAAATTACATTAATTGAGGCATCAGTAGGAAAGATCTTTTTGAATATTTACATAAAACTCTAAGATAAAGCTGTCCAACTCTGATTAAATCATTTTTCTCATCTTCAGTATAAATGTGCTTATGTACCTTTTAATAATATTAGAGTAAAATAATAAATTGAATAATACCAATACAGTAAATAATACATGTATTATTAATAATAAAAATAGAGTAAAATAGATGTAATGGTAACAGTAGTACATGCATTATTTTACTCTATTGTTAGTACATGCAGTATTTTACTCTATTGTTAGTACATTTAGTAGTATTTTACTCTATTGTTAGTACATTTAGTAGTATTTTACTGTATTGTTAGTACATTTAGTAGTATTTTACTGTATTGTTAGTACAACTAGTAGTATTTTACTGTATTGTTAGTACATCTAGTAGTATTTTACTCTATTGTTAGTACATCTAGTAGTATTTTACTCTATTGTTAGTACATCTAGTAGTATTTTACTCTATTGTTAGTACATCTAGTAGTATTTTACTCTATTGTTAGTACATCTAGTAGTATTTTACTCTATTGTTAGTACATCTAGTAGTATTTTACTCTATTGTTAGTACATCTAGTAGTATTTTACTCTATTGTTAGTACATCTAGTAGTATTTTACTCTATTGTTAGTACATCTAGTAGCATTTTACTCTATTGTTAGTACATCTAGTAGCATTTTACTCTATTGTTAGTACATCTAGTAGCATTTTACTCTATTGTTAGTACATTTAGTAGCATTTTACTCTATTGTTAGTACATTTAGTAGCATTTTACTCTATTGTTAGTACATTTAGTAGCATTTTACTCTATTGTTAGTACATTTAGTAGCATTTTACTCTATTGTTAGTACATCT